>NC_057861.1:518762210-519062210 GCF_019393635.1 Dromiciops gliroides
AAATATACATACAACAAACAAAACAATCCTTACTTGTGATGAGCTTATATTCTGGTGGAAGAGAAAACTAGTGCATACAAAAAGATATGTAAAGCTAATAAATAGAAAATTTTTTTGAGAAATATAATATCATATAGTAGAGAATAGTAAACATATACAAAATAGGCACAAAGTAATTTGGGGGAGAGGGCACTAGAAATTGGGGAGATCAGGAAAGGCTCCATACAGAAGATTGAACTGAATATTAGAAGAATAAAGGGACTCTGTGAGGCCAAGGTAGGAGGGAATGCAATATAGGAATAGGAGATAGCCATTACAAAGGCATGGAGAAGGGTATGGAGTGTCATGTGTGTGCAACAGAACAGATCGGATTATCTACGACATATAGTGTAGGAAAGGGATGTCCCATGCACATAGAAAGATAGGTTGGGTCCAGGACTTTAAATGCCAAGTATCTTTTTTTTGTTTTGTTTTGTTTTTTTGCAGGGCAATGAGGGTTAAGTGACTTGCCCAGGGTCACACAGCTGGTAAGTGTCAAGTGTCTGAGGCTGGATTTGAACTCAGGTACTCCTGAATCCAGGACTGGTGCTTTACCACTGCACCATCTAGCTGCCCCCAAATGCCGAGTATTTTTGTCAGAGACTGAAGCAAAGGAGGAGAGACTAGAAAAAGGGAGCAAAGAGAGGAAGAATATGCCAAACATAATTCTAGCAACAAGTGTTAATATACATTTTTTTAAAAAAAGTGCTTCTCAAATTTACTTACCCATTGGGATTGTACGACCCTGAACCTTATCAGCCCAACTTGCATAATAGCGTAAGACATTTATAGAGGAACTTAAATCCATCATATAGGCAGTGGGAAAGATTTTTCCAGCATTTATTGATTCTATTGTCTGAAAAAAAAAAGATCAGGCCTGAAATTGAGTTTCATATTTATGTCTAGATTTTTTTTTTTAGATTTAAAAAAAATTACACTAATACTCTTTTAGGCAACAATCTCAAGTAATGAAAGAGTGGAGAGTGGTAGATTGCTAGACTTGGAGTCAAGAAGAACTGAGCTTAACTCTTTCCTCTAATACCTACTAGTAGAGTGACCCTGCTTGTGGCACTTAAGCTCTATGTGCCTATGCCAGTACCCTAGGTCCTATCTCCAAAATGAGTTGTCTTCTGAAGGATAGTGGGAGTTAGCAGTTCAGGAGCTCCTCCCACTGAGGACATCACATACTTGTGTTGTGATTACTCTAGAAAACGTATTTTTAGGGGCTTATCTCATGTTCTGAGAGATCTGACACGGCTAAGGTACTCATCAGATGGTCTTTTATCTTGACAGGTTGAAAGGCAAATACATAGGATAGAGCAGTATTGGACAAGGCTGTGGTGGGGGTTTGGGTGGGATCACACTGTGGGGGCCTTGGCTAAGGATAATCAATGAGTAATAAGAAGCACTAAGAAACTTTAAACAGAAGACTGACATGACCAGGTCTATTAAGAAAGCTACACATACACTTATACATACATGTAGGCACACATGAATGCATATGTCATATTCCTTCTCCTCTTCCACAACTCCAGTAGACTGTAACCTCAATGTAGGAAGAGGCAATGTCTTTTTTTTTTTTTTTTTAGTGAGGCAATCGGGGCCAAATGACCCACCTAGGGTCACACAGCCAGCAAGTGCCAAGTGTCTGAGGCTGGACTCGAACCCAGGCACCCCTGACTCCAGGGCCAGTGCTCCATCCACTGCGCCACCCAGCTGCCCAAGAGGCAATGCCTTAATTACAATATTGTTGTATCTCTTTGCCCTTCTAAGCTCAGTGCTTTGGACATAATAACACTTGATGGTCAGAGAATGAATAATTTGTTTTCTGAAGATTCATAGTTCTCAAAATTTTGGTGTCGACTATTTTATGTAAAATGTTGGGCACAGTTCTTTGTGACAACTCATTCAAGGAGTTGTTGTTAAAACTGACATTTATATAGTACTCAATGCTTTAAAGACTACTTTCATATGTATTATTACAATTGCTCAATTTTCAGGTAGCTAGAGGCACAATGAAAAAAAACAATAGAGTGCTGGGCTTGAAATTGAGCAAACCTGAGTTCAAATCTTACCTTAGACATTAATTAGACATTAATTACCTGTTTGACCACGGGCAAGTCATATAACAGTCACTGACACTTTTTGCAACTATAAAATGGGAATGATCATAGCATCTACCTCATAGGTTGGCTGTGAGGATCAAATGAGATAATATTTGTTAAAAAAAATACTTAGCATAGTACCTGGTACATAGTTGGTGCTTTAAAAATGCTTATTCTCTTCCTTTTGTTCTTCTTCTTCTTCTTTTTTTTTTTTTTTGGTGAGGCAATTGGGGTTAAGTGACTTGCCCAGGGTCACACAGTAAATGTTAAGTGTCTGAGTCTGGATTTGAACTCAGGTCCTCCTGAATCCAGGGCTGGTGCTCTGACCACTGCACCACCTAGCTGCCCCTCTTCCTTTCATTCTTACACATCATTTAATGTTGACAATACTGTTTGGTGGACAAGGGAGGTAGCATTTTGTTTTGGTAGACTGTCTCATTTTATTATTGCATTTGAAGGAAAGCAACTTGGAAAAGGGATTTGACTTCCTCTTCTGCTTGGTTCTAGTTAAACTAGGCAGAAATGGCAGAATTTTTCCTTAGAAGATAAAAGTTATTTAAGAATGGAATAGGTTGCATTGGGAATAATATTTGGAAGTCTGCAAGCAAAATCCAGATGACATTCTTGGGGAAGTTGAAGGAAGGTTGAACTAGATATTCTCTAGACACTTTCTAATTTTGTGATTAAGTACTTTACCACCTTTTAAAGGTTCCATATAAACATTGACTTATTATTAATACTAATATTTATAAAAGGACCTGCCAGTAAGATTTCCTTCAACACTTACAGAAAATAGGAGAAATACATTCTCAAAAGGCATGCCTTATAATCTAGAAAAATTTTTTTTTGAGGACATGAAATCATCATTGCAAACAAAACCAGATCACAGTAAAGGGAACAATTGAGGCCTCTACCAATCCCTTGCTTCATCTGGTGCATACTTACTGCCAAGAGCAGACGGTCCCTTTCCATTAAATCAGCCAGTTTGTTCAGGAGCCGTCCTCTCTGTGAAGCGTCCATTGTCCGCCATGGGGACCCAAGCTGAAAAGCTTGCCTTGCTGCTTTCACTGCCTTGTCCACATCTGCCTAAAAAGTCAAAGAAAACTAAGTTCAGAAGAATACTTGAAGCATTTCTCATTATAATTTTGCTATGGAACAACATAGAGAGATGGAATTCATATGATGGCTAAGTATGAAACATCACTCTGACAAGAGAGCATTAGAGGGAGTTTCATAGAAAAAGAGCAAAAATTATGTCTAGTTTCACTGATTTTCATATTTTCCAAATGTTGATTACATAATTTCAAATCATAGGGTTATAGATTTTGAGCTACAAGGGACCTTTTAACAAACCTGATCTTATATTAATATGAAAATTTTGCCATTCTTCTTTTTTCTTTCTTTTTTTTTTGTAGGGCAATGGGGCTTAAGTGACTTGCCCAGGGTCACACAGCTAGTAAGTGTCACGTGTCTGAGGCCGGATTTGAACTCAGGTCCTCCTGAATCCAAGGCCGGTGCTTTATCCACTGCGCCACCTAGCTGCCCCTTTTTTCTTTTTCTTTTTTGCCATTCTTCTCAGGTTAATTTGTTGCAAATCTAGAATGACCTTAAAGATTATCTAGCCCAAGTTACTTGTTTTACCAAGAAGGAACATGGAAGCCCTGAGAATTAAAGGGACTTGCCAATATCATACACTTTGACAGCTGGAGTTGAATCAAAATTTTCTGATTTCCAATGCAGTGCTCATTTCATGATATATGCTGTGTTCATCCCTTACTCAAAATCAGTTGCTCTTTTGATACATATATACTCTTATATTTAATACTTTAGAGGAAAAATGTGTTAGCATTGACATTTTTTTCACAGAATTGTTTTTTACATAGCATGGATCAACAGGATTTCTTAGAAAACTGGGACATGGCATACTTTTTGATGTACAAATTTTAGTATGTTTCATTGTTGTTATTATCTTTAATGAAATTATTGTTTATTTCTATGATTTGTTCTTTGACACACATTCTTTAGTATTAGATCATTTATTTTCCAGTTGCTTTAATCTATACATCCAAGGTCCTTTATTGAATGTAATTTTTATTTCATTATAGTCTGAAAAGGATGTATTTAATATTGCTGCTTTTTGTATTTATTTTGATATTGTTTTACTTTAAGAGAAGGCCAATTTTTATAAATATGCTATGTATAGCTAAGAAAAAGATATACTCCTTTCTATTTTCAGTCAATTTTCTCCAGAGATCTAACTTTATATCTGTTTTCTAATTCTATTCATCTCCTTACCTTATTTTTTACTTATTTTATAGTTAGGTTTATCTAATTCTGAGAGGGAAAAGTTGTGATCCTTCCACTAGTATAATAATACTGTTTATTTCCCCCTGTAACTAATTTAGCTTTTACTTTAAGAATTTGTATTCAATGCCATTTGGTGCATATATGTTTAGTTTTGATGTTATTTCATTGTCCATGTTACTTTTTAATAAAATGTAGTTTCCTTGATTATCTCTTTTAATTATATCTATTTTTGCTTTTGCTTTCTCTGAGATCTTGATTCCTACTCCCTACCTTTTTTGCTTCAGCTAAAGCATAATTGATTCTCCTCTAGCCCCTTATTTTAACTCGGTGGGTGTCCTATTTTAAGGGTGTTTCTTAAAAACAACATATTGTTGAATTCTGGTTTCCAAACCATTCTGCTATCTGCTTCTGTTTTATGATGAAATTATCCCATTCACATTCACTGTTATTAATAACTTTGTATTTCCCTCCAACCTATTTTCTTTTATTTATTCTTCCCTCTTTTTACTATTTCTTAATGTCTGCTTTGTTTCTGACCACTGCAACACTTGATCCACCCTCCCTTTTATCACTTCCACCTTTTTTGTTATCTCCTTTGCCTCCTCCTACTCTGTTGGATAAGATAAATTTCTGTACTCAGCTGAGTATATATATATATATTCTTCCCTCTTTAAACCAATTCCAATGAGAGTGAAGTTCAAGCATTAACCCACCACTTCTCCATTTTCCCTTGTAGTGTAAAAGGTCTTTTTTGCATGCCTCTTTTATGTTAAATACTTTCCCTCATTCTTCCTCTCTCTTCCCTCTTCTCTCAGGGCATCTCTCTCTCTCTCTCTTTTTTTTTTAGTGAGGCAATTGGGGTTAAGTGACTTGCCCAGGGTCACACAGCTAGTAAGTGTTAAGTGTCTGAGGCCGGATTTGAACTCAGGTACTCCTGAATCCAGGGCCGGTGCTTTATCCACTGTGCCACCTAGCTGCCCCAACATCTCTCTTTTTTAATCATCCATTTTTTTTTTTTGAGATCATCTAGCATAATCAACTCACAGCCATCAAAAAAGTTTTGTACCTCTTTTACTATTTAGCCAATTCTGGTTTGTGTGTGTGTGTGTGTGTGTGTGTACAATGGGAGTTAAGTGACTTGCCCAGGGTCACACAGCTAGTAAGTGTCAAGTATCTAAGGTCGGATTAGAACTCAGGTCCTCCTGAACCCAGGGCCGGTGCTTTATCCACTGCGCCACCTAGCTGCCCCCACCAATTCTGTTTTTTAAAGAATTCTTTTTCTCAGTGATGTTTTGTACCTCTTTTATTATTTTTTCTATTCTTTTTTTAAGCTGTTATTTTCTTCAGTGCTTTTTGTTCCACCTGCTAATTCTCTTCATAATTTTCTTACAACATTCTTATTTCTTTTCCCAGTTTTCCTGTACCAAACTTATTTCATTTAAACTATTATTTTGCTCTTAGCTCTTCATAAAAATTCTTTTTGGCTGGTGTCTAATATACATTTTTTTTCAAATATTTTTTGTACCTGTTTTCACATTGTTGTCATCTTCTCAGCTTGTATCTTTATCCTTTTTGTTTGTTTGTTTTGTTTTGTTTAGCCCAGTGGGAGATTTTATTAGTTTAGAGTAATTGAAATTAAAAAAAAATAATAAACATTTTTATTATTATTATAGTTTGGGATTCCAATTTTTATCTCTCCTTCCCTCCCCTCCCCACTTCCTAAAGCAGGAAGCGATCAGATATAGGTTATACATGTATGATTATGTAAACCATTACCATATTAGTTATTTTGTATAAAAAAACTTGAATAAAAGGTAAAAAAAGAAAGTAAAAACTAGCATGCTTCAATCCGAGTTCCATCAATATCAATTCTTTCTTTGGAGGTGGATAGTATGTTTCATCAATAGTCCTTTGGGATTGTCTTGGATCATTGTATCTTTATAGTGACTATCACCACAGTAGCTTTTTATTTTTATTTTTTTTTGGTGAGGCAATTGGGGTTAAGTGACTTGCCCAAGGTCACACAGCCAGTACGTGTTAAGTGTCTGAAGCCGAATTTGAACTCAGGTCCTCCTGATTCCAGGGCCGGTGCTCTATCCACTGTGCCACCTAGCTGCCACACCACAGTAGCTTTTAATAGTCAGGTTCTTTTTTCAATTTGCTCATCTTTTCTAGCCTATTTCTTCCTTTTCCCCTAAGGTATTTCTTGATTTTGAACTTTATGTTAAAGTTGGTCTTTGCTCAAGCTGGGGAGGAGACTGTCCAAAGTTTCAGACTTTTTCTTCTATTTTCTTTAGAGTTTGTAAGTTTTTGGTGCTTCCAAGGATCTGGGATCTGGGAAGAGGAGTGGTCATTTTTTCTTCTGGTCTGTGCTATGGTCTTTATGCAGGAAGGGCCCCTGGTCACTTATAGCAGCAAGCACTAGTATTTTTCTTTGCCCTGGAACTACAACCAGAAACTGGATATGGATAGTAGAGTTTCCAAACAGTGCCTAATCCTGTTCCCAGTGCTAGTAAAGGGGGCCACTATAATCTCTGTTTAGTTGTCTAATCCTGTTACTGCCTTTGAGGTAAGGGCCTGAAGCTGCTATTATTATTGTTGCAAAAGCCTCCTAGCTCCAGAGCTATACTACTCTGGGACATCTCTGACTTCTCCATCATGCCCAAACATCAGTGTTTAGAAATAATAATTTCTCCTTGGAACTAAAATGGCTGTATCTGATAAGTTTGTAGCAAGGTTCCCTGAAGGAGAGATGAGTCAGCATGAGCCAGTAAAAATAAGGAAACATACATTTATTAAGCACCTACTATGTGCAAAGTTTTCTGCAATGTACTTTATCAATGTTATTTCATTTGATCCTTACAATAATATTGACAGTTCCCTAAGGAGAACATATCAATAAATAGGCAAGCATATCAATGTGTGCCCTGCAAAGAAGCTGCAATCAGAGCAACTCTTATGCTACCCCTAGTGTTATGCTCATTTGCTAGCATTTCTGTGGGTGGATTAAATTCTACTTTGGATCCAACATTTATTAAGCACCTTCTAATTGCAAGGCAACTTAGGATACAAAGATTAAAATAACACAGTTCCAATTCTAAAGGAATTTTCAGTCTTTTAATTGGAGGGGAGAATGAATGGGGATATCATATATATTGCAAATTACAAATATAAACCAAAATATATTATCTATATATGCACAGAGAACATAAATACTATAAATGTATTATATAATACTTCAAAAATCTGATAAGGGAAAATAAAAAAAGTCATCATATTTATTTTTATCAGAGGAGATCTTGGTTATAATTTTAAATGTCTCTGAGGGAGTATTTCCTCATATTTTTCCTAATTACTTTACCAGTGAGTTTCTGTGGTGATGTGAACATTTTGAAGCTCTTTGTTCTGGATCTTGAATAATTTTAAAGGGGCAGCTAGGTGGTGCAGTGGATAGAGCACCGGCCCAGGATTCAGGAGGATCTGAGTTCAAATTCAGCCTCAGACATGTAACACTTACTAGCTGTGTCACCCTGGGCAAGTCACTTAACCCCAATTGCCTTACCAAAAAAAAAAAAATTTTTAATCCCTTATTGTGTAACATCCCTGTCCAATGACAACTTGAGATAGTTCCCTGAAAGATAGCTTTGTGTTGCTACCTAGGAGATAAATGTGACATTGTCTGGGAGGCCTTTGAGCTTATGGAACTCCCTAAATATGAAGAGATTTTGGAGACTCAGAATTTGACAGAGATATACTAGAGAGGTATAAACTTTTGCACAGTATATGAGAGCACCCAGAATCTTAGACTCTTGGGAAATGCCTGCTCCTATCATTTCTCCTTTGATTCCCAAGCCCTCTGTCCCAGTAATGTCTAAGAGCAGACTTTGTCACTGACACAATTTTCTTCATAAGATTGTATCTTGGGGCAGCTAGGTGGCACAGTGGATAGAGCACCGGCCCTGGAGTCAGGAGTGCCTGGGTTCAGATTCGGCCTCAGACACTTAATACTTACTAGCTGTGTGACCTTGGGCAAGTCACTTAACCCCAATTGCCTCACAAAAAAAAAAGATTGTATCTTGCTTCTAAATTGAAAAGTGTGATTAATTTTGTGCATTCTATCAACTACTTTAATATCTCTAACTTCCCTGACTCCTATTTACTGTGTTTTCTTTGAATATATTACTCTATCTATGATCATCTTTTGTGTAGTGTTAGGTGGGAAGAAGATAAGTTGGCCAAGAATAAGTTGTTTCACCCTCTCCTTTAGAGTGATCAGTGAAAGTGGCTTTTTATTCCAAATTCCTAATAGAGGATCAGACTTATAGACTACAAATATTTGAGGTGTAGTATAAATGTACAATTCTAGACCAATACCCATCTTGGAGATAGGAAAGTGAAGGAATGGGTGATTGGTCACAGACATTCTCTTACTCTCACAAAGGCAGAAAATTACAGACTTGAATACAGGTTGGAATAAATCCCAGATCATATATTTATGTATTTATCTCATACACTGACCAATCCATGTATGTTCAATACTCATCTTACAAATGTAATATTTTGTATTATGTAATATAAGCTTATGTTTGCAATACATTTTTTCTTAATCATATGCTTTGTTCTTTGTTTTCAAGCTTGTAATCTTCCAATAAATCTGAAGAGTTAAAAGTCTAATGAAGATTTTTTTTAAATGCAAAAAGAAAAAAAAAAGAGAAGAAAAGAAAAGGAGACCAGTGTCATTGGATTGCAGAGTCCATAGTTGAATAGTGTTAGAAGACTGAAAGGGGGCTGGGATCAGGTTATGAAGGACTTTGAAAGTCAAAGAGAGGATTTTATATTTCTTCGTGGAGGCAATCAGGAGCCACTGAAGTTACTGAATAACCAGCAATTGGTGCCAGTGGACTGAAAAATGACTCAGCAGCAAACAGACGGGGCTGGGATAGGGTGATGTGATCAGACCTTATTATAGTCACAGAGTATTTTTCATATTTTCTAAGCACAGTTACACCTACTAGCTTATTTATCTATTAAATAGCTATGGGAGGTTGATGTGTATTACCTTAGTTTTGAAAAGGGGAGACTCATATATTCTATAGGTTAAGTCGATTGCCCTAAATTTCCTTCTATATCACCATAGTAGTTTACCTCTTATTAATCTTGATTTGTAATCTCTTCTGGCATCAGCCACATGGTATGTGGTTTTCTGTATTATTTTTGTTTCTATTTAGAATTGAGAAATAAGGCATCTCTAAAAGCTACAAAAATGCTAACATTGAAGAGATAAATGTCAAGCCACCAAGATATCATTTAAAATGAATTCTCAGAGACAGCTGGGTGGAGCAGTGGATAAAGCACTGGCCTTGGATTCAGGAGGACCTGAGTTCAAATTCAACCTCAGACAGTTGACACTAGCTGTGCAACTCTGGGCAAGTCACTTAACCCTCATTGCCCCGCCAAAAAAAAAAATTATTTATATATATATAAAATTGATTTAAAGATGGACACTTACAAAAAACTGATTACAGATTACATTTACTCACTTCTTTTATACCTGATAGAGGCATTTATTTTTTAATGGGTACTTATTTTTTTAAGTGAATATTCACTTTAAATTTTGGTGATTATGTTTTATATGAGTGGAATCATACAGTGTTATTATAAACTGTCTTCAGGATTAGTCAATATAACCTGAAGGAAGCACTGAACTGAAAAGATAAAGTTTCCACCCACATCTCAGTCTATGCTTTATAATTTCCATTTGGTCCTTTCTACCCTGCCCCCAGCTACTTTACAAAACAAAACAAAACAAAATTTGAGTGGCAAATACATAGGCTTTTGGGAGCTCTACTCTACTCACAAATTAAATTTCTAAAACTTTTTGGCACATTATCTAAAGAGTCACTTCCAGAATATTAGGTTTCCAATGGCCGTGTAATTCACCAACTTGATATATTTCACTAAGCAAAGCAGAATGTAGATAACAGCAGTTATCATTGCACGTTTGTCTGAAAAATTGTTGGACAGAAGGGGAACCTTTGTGCCGAAAGGCAACCATTTGCTTTTTCAGAATGAGTTGTTAGACTGTCCCTGAGGGGTGAAAACTACAAGAAGAGCTCTGAATGTTAAGTGAACAGTTGAATGCCTTGAGGAATTTAATCAGAAAGTGATTCAGACTGCTTGATTTTGTGTGCAAGTTAACTTTTAGATACTGAAGTAAATTATAAGGATATTAATAGAATAGTAGCCAGGACTTCTGTCCCCGAAGGCAAATTCAGTTGTGGTGGTGATGGTAGTGAGGGGACTCACCTCAGGGTTTGGAAGATCTTAGGGCCCTACTTTACCCTGTGTGAAGGCATAACATTGCTGATTCAGGAAATTCCTCATGAAAAGCAACTTGGTAGCACACTGGATAGAGATGGAACTTGGAGTCACTTAGACCTGAGGACAAATTTTGCCTAAGACACTTCAATCCCTGTGTGACCCTGGGCAAGTCACTTAATCTTTGTATGTTTCACTTTCCTCATCTGTAAAATAGAAATAATAATAATATAATGACCTACCTCCCAAGGTTGTTGTGATGATAAAATGAGGTAAATCTTGTCAGGTGTTGTACAAACCTAGTATAAATGCTACTTGTTTTTGTGGTTATTATTGTTATTATTATTCAGGCTTGGCTCTGGTTCAAACCAACTCAAGTTACGGTCATCTTGCCACAATAAGAGAATCATCATCCCTTCATGAGTCCAGCTTACACCCTATGACCTCTGATGCCACCAAGCCATATGAGGAGGAAGAGGTATGAGAATATCACAGGCAATGTGAATAGGAGGGTACATGGCAGTGATGGGAGCTTAAGGGTGGCATCCTAAAGGAGCCTGGGTTGAGGGAGCAGGGGCAGCAATAAAGTCAAATTACATGGTAAAGAGTCAGAAGAGCAGTGAGAAGCATGGGAATGGTGGGCCCAGGATTGCTGTGGGAATAAAACATCCAACATTCCCTCAGTGGTTGTTGCTCAGGGTTGTCCTACCCCAGTTAGAGCTCTGATCAATATTCCCTGCCCTCTGAACATTACATAGAAGAAATAGCTTTTCCAAGCAAGACTTGTTAACAGAATCAGCAAAATGGTTCCTTGAGTATTTTGAAAGACATCTGAGCTATTCTTCAGATGACCTATAAAACAACTTAGAGAAAGCAATGTACATATAGCTTTAAGAATGCCATCCAAAGTCCTCATATTGCCCTTATGAGTTCTGACCTGGATCTTTATGACAGGTTAAAAAATAACCATGTAATATCCTTGAGAGTAGGAATTATGGAGTCTTATATTTGAATAGCTGGTACATGACATTCAGTGGGCACCTTGGAAATGCTTGTGGACTGATGCTGTAGGTCTTAGGAACCAGAATTTTTGCCCCTTTCAATTGCTTTTTCTTAATGGTCTTCCTCCTTTTTTTCCTACTGGCTCTGTGATTTCATTGGAGCCTCTAGTGACAATATTCCCTTTACCAATGCAAATCTGAACCTGCTTTCCAATTTAATCTTATATAATAATCCAGAGTCACTGGAGTTTGTGAAGCAGATTGTAACACATTCAGGCCTGTGCTTTAGGAAGATCCATTTGGCATACAAAGATTTATGACAAAAAAAAATCAAATTAAAAAGCATAGTGTGGCAGAAAGAACATTGGAACCAAGTCAGAAAAAAATGAGCTCAGTTGTATCTGTTACTCAGCAGCAGCCTGATCTTGGAACAATGAGCCTTGTTTTTCTTATATATAGTATGAGATGTCAGGACTGGAAAATCTCTAAATTCTTTTTCAGTTTTATACTTTTGTACACACACACACACATACATATGTATATATATGTGTGTGCATATGCATATCTATCTATCTACATATATATCTGTATAAAATTTTTTTTAAAGGCAAAACTTTAAGTGGGATATAAAAAGATTAAAAACTTTCTATTGGTCTATTTAAAATACATTTTAAAAAATTCAGGAAGTTGATTACTTAAATAATGGGTTAATGTATGTATTTATTTGTGTAGATATATGCATATGTGTATATATTCATACTTAGAAGCATAAACATACATAAAATGAATACCTTTGATGTAAAGCCATGAATCAAGCTTCTCTATACTTGGGTAAATTCTGTCCGCTGAACTGTAGATGAAGAACTTGTCACTGTATCCTTAAACACACAATGCCAGAACTAGAAGAGTCTTTAGAGCTGACTATTCTAAGCCCTTCATTTTAGGAATGAGTGTACTTACATATACCCTGAGAAATTAAGTGACTTGCCTAAGGTTATACACCTATTAAGTCACAGAAATGGAAGTCTTTTGAGTTCAAATTCAGAGTTCTTTCTATTATATTAAGTAACCTCCAAACATAGAGATAAACATTATTTTGGGGAGCAACACCTCACACTTAAAATTTTCTTATGCTTTGTTTATTATTTTCATATTGATTTATAATCCATTAAAATTTAAGGTGGAGAAAAAGAGTAGAACACTACTAGAAATAAGATCATTTAAACCAAAGCATCACCAACAAATATTTATTGAGAAATTCTGTATAAGGAACAGTGTAGGATATTTATAAAACCTTTTTGACTTTCCTCTGAGAGGTTATGTAAGGAAATGGACTTGGAGCATGATTTTTCATTTTAATCCAAATTCTGGGAGTTATTACTTGTGTGCCCATGGTCAAGTCATTCATTGTGGGTCTCAGTTTCATCTGTAACACCAAGGGTGTTGGATTCTTGTTTCTATGGTTCCTTCCAAATCTAAATCTCAAACTATCTAGTACTTTTTTTTTTTTTGGTGGGGCAATGAGGGTTAAGTGACTTGCCCTGGGTCACACAGCTAGTAAATGTCAAGTGTCTGAGGCAGGATTTGAACTCAGGTCCTCCTGAATCCAGGGCTGGTGCTTCATCCATTGCACCACCTAGCTACCCCACCCCCAGTACATTTTTTAATAAAATGCTAACTGATTATACAATGGTTTGTAAACTTGGACTAAAGAGAGAAAGCAAGCTTTCCTAATAACTCTCATGTGAAAAAACTTACCTTATCTCCTTCTTCCACATCACAAATTTTTTCTTCAGTAGCAGGGTTAAAGACTGGGAATTTCTTGCCGCTCACTGAATCATGCCATTCATTGTTTATAAATATCTATTGGGAAATATAAAAGGAAATTAAGATTATATACATAGTGCATTGGCCTTTGAAGGTTTCCCACAGTGATTAAACCTGAAACACTCAAAACATCTTATTTACATATCTCAATGATATCACTTTCTTACCCTTCTAACTCAAAGATGCTACAATTCTGCAATTTCCATTTCTCCCTTTACTTTATTTTGGGCATATAAAAATGTGAACCACAGTATATTCTTTGAAAATATCATTAAGGAATGTAGGCAAGCACTACAATGGTAAAATGAAGTTCCTAAAAATAATGACTTCACTCAGTTCTCACAAATTGTTTCAAGAGCAGGTTTTGGAGGGGTAAGACCACATGGATAATTGCATATTCTTCTACTATGTTTATTATCCTTATTATAGGATGAATGATTTGGTTTTAGAATACTGGGATCAGGAATACAAGACAGATATCTCCATATATACACACCCATATGTAAACACATATGCATTTGTATGTGAACAGGTATTGGTGGTAAGTGAAGGGAGTCTCTCACTCACAGGCAAATTGAAGGATATGCAAGGTAATGAATGGAGTGCTCCATGTACCCTGTTAAAGGGTCATAAAAGGGACCCATGTGGTACATATGATAATATATCTCTGTGTTCCTGGATTCTTGACTTTCAAATTTATTCTACTATGTCTAGGGTCTTTTGATTCACTTTAGGTTATTAATTTCTCTCTACTTAAAATCTCTCTAGTAGCTTATCAACTTAAGTTAGCTGAGGCATTCTACCTCAAAGTGCTTCCAAAGTGTTTTTTGATCTTCAGTGAGAATTAATACTTCTACTGATTCCCTGTGCCTCATGCTGCAAATTTCATCCCTACTCTGGGAGCAAGAAAAAAAGGGAGAGGCCTCATCTAGACCCCAGGTCTTTTCTTGACTCATATGTTGAAAATCATCTTGTAAAGTTTTCACAGCTTATAGCCGTGATATACTCTGGGAAGAATTAACTGTTTCCCAGTACCAGTAAGGAAATCACTCACAATCCTGGCCAGTGCTCTATTCACTGTGCCACCTAGCTACCCCTGTCCTTTATTCTCAAAGATTTGTTGGATATGGCCCAAAGAACATCTATCTCCCCGTGTTAGTGTTTACACCTTGTTGGGATACTATATGAACCACACACTTGACAGAAGCTCTGAAAAGCTGACACTTGTTTCTTGACAGCTCCAGATGATCCAAGACTTTAATCAGTCTGTCCTTGTCCTCTGTTGGTGGTAGGAATTAAAGATATTAACAAGGCACAGCAATATTTTCAGGTACTTCATGTCTCCAGCTACTTTCTGACCAGGCACTGGAAAGTTGCAGGTGTCCCTGGGATGACTTGGTGGGTACTCTCAAATCCAGTTTGACAGAGCCTTGTCTTCTTTGGTCATAGGAATCTGATAGTAAACACTGAGTAAATCTAAGAAGAACAATTGGCTGCCTAGCAGATAACCTAGTACATCATGAACCTGTGGCCGGTCCATTTTAGTTCTTTCATTCAATGTTCAATAGTCTATACACATTCATATAGTTTAAAAATTTGGCTTTAGTCCTACCACTATAAGTGATAAAGTCTTCCAGATTCTCTGATGATGTCATTTAGCCTTTCTTTAGGGTGGTTTATGGGGTTTTCCATCTTAAAGGAATCTCTGTAGATCATTCCCAGAATGGTCATGCATTAACGAATTAAATTCTGTGAGTTGCTCCTCAAGAATATCCCATCTGCCAATTAAGGAATGCCCAGAAGTCTGTCCCCCTTCCCTGGCTTCTATCTTAATTAGTTCTTTCAGTCTTCCAGTACTAGGAATCACTCCTGAGTTTGAAAAGTCAGTGCTGCTGAGGTACCCATTCCTCCTGTTTGTCTCTATTTTCCAGTGGTCTTCTATACAGGCTGAATGGATGATCAGAGTGTGTAGGCACCGGATTCTAGTTTATTGTTTTCAGTGTCCTGATAGTCTTTTTTCCCCAGGGCATTTGGGGTTAAGTGACTTGCCCAGGGTCACACAGCTAGTAAGCATTAAGGGTCTGAGGCTGGATTTGAACTCAGGTTCTCCTGAATCCAGGGCCAGTGCTCTATCCACTGTGCCACCTAGCTGCCCCCCCCTTTTTTGGTTAGGGTTAATCTTTTGAATAGGTTAGAATTAGACAGCAATACTGCAGTCTTTCCCATTTAGTCCAATAGTTCCTAAAGGTACTGAAAGCTCACCATGGTGTGCTCCAGATATTGATAGTCTTTATCACTCAATCTACCAGGTAAAAGCTCTTTCACAAACTTTAAAGGCCTTTCCCTCAAATATGTCTCATAGAAAGATTGATAAATTATGGAAACTTGAGATATAGTCTCCAGAGTTGTACTGCACAGTCTTAATTTTACCATCACCCTCTTTTTGAGTCTGGGTGAAATTGACCATTAGGTATCAAGGATGAAGTTAGTGTGATGATGTTAAGGTTGATCTCTTTCCTGACCCCCCTTTGTTTTCCTGAATCTGGTTCAAAAGATCCTATCCTTTTCATTAGCAAGGCTACACTATTTATATTGAAAATATTTATGGCCATCTGATCTTTGATTTTAATGGCGCAAGCTCTGTTTCTCTAGTTGAGTCCCAATGGAGATGTTCTTGTATTAGTCCTTCATGTTATTTAGTCACTTGAGTTTTTGTTTCTTTTTTCTACTTTTCTGTTTTTGTTTTGTTTTGTTTTTAGTGGGGCAATGAGGGTTAAGTAACTTGCCCAGGGTCACACAGCTAGTAAGTGTCAAGTGTCTGAGGCCATATTTGAACTCAGGTACTCCTGAATCCAGGGCCGGTGCTTTATCCACTGCGCCACCTAGCCGCCCCTTTTTCTACTTTTCTAATGACTGTTTTGAACCATGTTTCTTCTTTCCCCTGATGCTCCATGATTTTTGCCTTAGGCTCTGCATCTGAAGTTTACCTTGGTTGCTTACTTCTAAACCCTGTTCCAGAGACACGATGTCAATGCCTGAAGTAGATAGGATCAGTCTGACTAGTTTGGAATCAATATATCCAGTAAGAGATCTATTTCTTCAGGGGAAGGCAGGCAGTTTTACAGGTTCTCTCTTTCTATTCAGCATAACTCAGCAGGTCACCTGTCTAAGGCACTAAAGCTTTACATACACTGTACCAAGAAGGGAATGTTAAGTTCATGTGGGCATTTCAATTAGATTGTTTAAGCTAATACATACCTAGGGAGAAAACTTAAGGACATTTATTGAAGCATGGAATTTCCCTTCGTGTTATAAGAGAAAAAAAAACTAAATAGAGAGATATTGGGGCATGATAAACATGATAAGGCAAAAAACTGAATCAAATACAAAGACTGAAAAGCCTCATTTAAGTTAAATCAAGGTCCACTGAGAAATAAAAACTGAGAATATCACGTTTATATAATGCTTTACTGATTATAAAAACATTTTCAGGTACACTGTCTTAAATGATTCTCAACATGATCCCATGAAGTAATGGAATATTATAATCCATTTTACAGATAAGAAACCTGATGTTCCCAGTATTTGCATAGTAGTACATGGCCGAATAAGTGTTATAGTGCAGAGATGATCTCCTGATAGATTAGAAGCTACAGAAGACCTTAGAGGTCATCTAATATAACACCTTTTTACAATTAGGGAAACTGAGGCCAAGAAAGATTAAATAACTTAAGTTGTAGTGTCAATTTTCCAAACCAAATACTTGGATTCCAAATCCAGATGTCTTTAAAGTATAGCAGCCTGCCTTTGGGTCTTAAACTCAGGATAATTGATTGTAGTAATAATTCTTAGAGGCAGGACCAGGTATAGGCTGAAGAGGCAACTAGTTAGACAAGAACAATGTAGCAGAATATGTTCTAGACATAATAGAGTCAGGAAAGACCAACTTAGAACCTGATATCTCCCCTTTTTAGCCATGTAACAGAGGCAACTCTCTTACTCTCTATGAGACTCAGTTTCCCTATTTCTAAAAGAAATTTTTATAATGATAAAAGTACCTATATATACCTATCATGGAAAGTTGCTGTGGGATCAAAAAGAAACAATGCAGATAATATGGTTTACAAACCTGATTGTGTTCTATAAATACCAGCTGCTGTTTATTAATATTAGGGTTTAAGAGATAGTTGTGGAGAAGAGAAACTTTTTAATAGACTTTTTTTTATTCTAGAAAATATAATTTTCAATTTCAGATATGGGGAAGTATGGTTTTCAGACTTTGAATAGGAAGCAAAGATACCTTGTCCCTCGTCTGCTTCTGCCTCTCAACATCAGCAAATGTGTATTACTTTTTAACTTATGCGTAATGCTCTGCCCCCACTCTTGTCCAATTCACATGTAAGTCAACATATCACCCTCACGATGTACTTGGCGCTCTTGGAGAACTAATCCAAAACTTGGTAAATATATCCCAAATGCTTTAATGTTTTAATTCCTTCTAAGTTTTATTTGGTGGAGTTTATGGGGCATTTACCATGTTTCCACAAATAAGTACACTATCAAAATGAAAACAAAATGACTAGAATAGCACCAAAACAAGTGTAAACATTTTCTGCACCTGCACTACAAAGAATATATATGTGAAGCCTTGACACTTCTTAAATCAGAGGAGCAAGTCAAAGGAATGGGACTTCAAGTTTGGGCAAATATTTGAGTTTCTTTTTATTTGTTTTCAGGCATGTACTTTAATTGTAATATATAATGACTTAAGCAGTTTTATAACTTATATAACCAAGATTGTTCACACATCTCTCTAAGTATAATTCTTTTACAATGTGCCCCTGGCTGTCGCCTTTTGTTCCTTATGCAATTAAAAGTGGCAACTTGATCCACTGCCTTTTTAGACTCCCTCAGCAGCTGGAAATAGCTATTAAATCAAACAGTCATCCTGGATATAGACATACCTCAATTTACACAATAGATGTGTTCCTGGGAAGTTTCATATAGACTGAATCTACAAATATTAAGGATTCTGCACCAACTTACAATTTATGGTTTCAGTTGTATTTCATGTTAACTTTTAATTAGTTATATTGAAAAATGGTTTCCAATACTTCACTTGCAATGATTAATTCCTATATCCCTCTCCACCAGGTAATAGTCTGTAGGTAGCCACTTAAATTCATTAGGGACCTTGTTATTTAAAATATTATTGAACATTGTTCAAAGCCAAGAATGGTTATGGTTATTAATTGGTTTCACACACTACTAATTTATCTTTGTTGTAAGTTTGTATTTTGATCATTCAGTCTTCTTGAGCAGAAAAACATGCCTATCATCAAAGAGAACCTCCAAGATGGTAACTCATTCTATGCTGTGAACTGTTAGAGAATGTCAAGAGATTTTCAACTGAAGAATTCAATGCATCAACATGAGGAGACTTGTATGAACTGATGCAAAGTGAAGTGAGCAAAACCAGGGAAACAATGTGTATAATAACAATACGATACAGTTAATGAACACTGAAAGATACAATGACCACCTATAATCCCAAAGGACTCATGCTATCCAGCTTTAGATAGGGGGCTTATGGAATCAGAGGGTAATGTGGGAGTTTATTTTGCATGACTAGATACATATATTTGTAAGGGATTTCATTTTGTTTTGTCTTCTCAATGGATAAGTGAAGAAGAGAATTTGGATCCAAAAATAAAACTTAATTAAAAGAAAATAATGGAATGGATCTATGTTATGTTTGATAAAGGGCTAATACAGGGTAGGCCAAAAGTCATGAAGGTGTTTCTATATTTAATAATTCCTTTATTTTTTGTTTTCAATTTATACTATCATAGCATCATATACAGTTTCTATAGGAAATGAATTTATATCATATGTGAAAAATTGAATCTCATAAATGGCATAAGTTATTTGAAAATAATTTTCCAAAACATTAGACACCTTTGTGACTTTTGGACCACCCTGTAGTAGTTAATAATGCTAGAGAATTTTGCCACTTACTGCTTAATAAGTTTTTCTTATAAACTAAACCCTCAATTATTCATATTGGAAGAGGGAAAGGATCCTTTGAAATGATATACAGTGGATGATCTGTTCTTCTGGTTTGTGCTATAATCACAACCCTTTCCCTGAGTAGTGACCTTTTCTGTAGAGATAAATGATCCTGACTTGGCTGGGTTATCAGGCATCCTCCTTTACTCCTTAGTGAAGGCTGAATGAACATCCCTAGGTTTTGCCATAGAAAAGGATTGCTGTTCAGGTATACACTGGATGCTAACTCTCCTTTACTACTCTATGATTCTGTGACCCCATTTTCCTAGTGTCTTATCTCAGCCAGCTCTTAATGAAAGAAAGTGACATGATAGACATACCCCATGATAAGCAATAAGGTATCCATGACATAAGCCAGTTTAATGTGTTGCTCTTGTAGGGATCTTTACAATTAGAAAGAAGATGTCAGAAAATTCAAAGGAGTGACTCTGTGATGGTAGAATTTCAGGTAGCATAGTTGGTAGATATTTCAAGGGTTCTAGGTTATTCCCAATGTTGTCACCTAAAAGACTATTTATTTTGCTTATGAAGAAACATTTCTCAGAGACAGTGACAGTAAAATAAGCTTTTACAGCTAGTTAGATATGTACCCAGTTGTTGACTGTTGAGAAGGCAGAAGGGACATCTGCATCTGTGAGTGCATGCACACACGCACACACACACACACACACACACACACACACACACACACACACACACACACACACACACACCCTCTTTCCCCTTAAATCACTTGGGTTAAAATAGAATCTGAAATTTGTGAAAGGTGCTACAATTTATTCTTCATTGGAAGGTAAGAAAATGACAATGGTCCAGGAGTTAAGAATGTTTCTAAAGCTTTTCCCTCCTCATTACCTCTCTTCCCAGACCAAACTCCAAATTTCTGGTAAAGAAAAACAGCAAAACAGCGCTACTCACCAACAAGCCTCTCTACTCTGTCCTTTCTTTCCACGGATTAATTTTACATATCAGTTCTATGGACTTTTGTTTTTGGTTTTGATTAAATATAATTCTTTAACATTCCTGATTTAATTATTTGTGCTCACTTCAAGTTTGCTTATTTTTCAGATTTCAAAATTTTTCATGCATGTTTTTTTAATCTTCCTTTTTTATTTTGCTCATTCATCTTTTTGGGGATATAGTTATTTAAGAAAGAGTTCCTTTTCTGATAAGAACTATAGGGAAAATGGACAGCAGTCTGGCAGCATTTAGGGTTAGAGCAATATCTTAAACTGTATTTCATGATAAATACAAAGTGAATAAGCAACCTGCACATTAAAGACTAGGAAGAGGCAAATCGTGGGCCACATCCAGCCTGACACCTATTGTATACCCAGTAATGTAAAAATGAATTTTACATTAAAAAATACAATAAAACTTTATTTAAAAATGTAAAAATCAGTTCTTAGCTCTCAAGCCGTACAGAATCTGTGAGCCAGATTTGGCTCTTGGGCCATATTTTATTCACCCTTGTTAATAGCCATAGAATAAAAATCAGAAGTGAAGCAGATCACATACCTTTCATAATTATGGAGAAAAGTTGAAACTTAACCAAAGAAGGAATGGTCACAATTACACAATGAAAAATAAACAGGTTTGGTTTTATGAAATTGAAGAAAATCTTTTGCATAAATAAGAGTATGTATTTCAGGATGATATCCAGAAAATGTATTACTTTGTTAGAGTTTCAGTATCTCATTGTTAGTCTTTTCATTTAGCATTTAGTTTTGTTTATCTCTTCTACTGTCTTCTTGGGTTCCAATTTATCTATTTCTCTAATTTTTAAGATTTCCCTTCTGTGATTATTTTTGTCTTATTTATTGGTTTTCTTATTTTGCTGATTGCATATTCATTAACAAAACTTTCTATTTTTTTTTAATGTATGTGGCATTTGGCTACAGAGTTATCTGTGAGGAATGCTTTAGCCAGATCTCAAAAGTTTTGCTATTTTGACTTATAATTATCAATGCTTTTCATATATTTTTCATTCTTTTAGATATTTGTTCTTTGATCTGATTCTTTAGGATTTCACTATTATGTCTCCATTTAGGTTTTCATCTTTTACTTGTGCTACCTCAGTTGAGCTATCTTAACTGATTACTATTTATGGTGTTGTATTTTGTAAAGGATATGTTTAGGATTTCTGCTTTTTTTTTACAATTATCCTCAAATTCTATGTATCCCAATACATAGAATACCACTAAATAATATAGATTTATAGATAATCTATATTATTTAGTGATCCATTTTGTGAGGCATCATTAGTCATTTTTTTTTTTATTTGGTGAGGCAATTGGGGATAACTGACTTGCCCAGGGTCACACAGCTAGTAAGTGTCAAGTATCTGAGGCCAGGTTTCAACTCAGGTCCTCCTGAATCCAGGGCCAGTGCACTATCCATTGCACCACCTAGCTGCCCCATCATTAGTCAGTCATTCTATTCTAAATTATCTGACAATTTAATTCTATTTTTCCCTTTTATTTTTTTTTATATTTGTCTAACTCAGAGAAATGAACATTAAAGGTTTCAATTACTATGGTATTAAAAATCTAAGTCCTTTTTCCAATTTAGTATTTTCATTTCCAGATACAGATTCCATGACATTTGGAGAATATAACTTTAATAGTATTATTTGATTTGTTATCTATGGTTCCTTTAGGCATAATGTAATTTCCTCAGTGATCTCTACATTATGAATCTATATTTTGGCTTGGTTTGATTACATAATTACAACTCCTGCTTTTTGGGATTAACCTGATCCATAGTAAATTATTATTATGCTTTTGTCTCTCAATTTTATTTGATATATATCTTCACTTTTTATATGTGTTTTTTGTAACTGTCAGCTTGTAGGGTTTTGTTTTCTTATTCTACCTGTCATTCTCATCGTTTTGTATTGGTTAAAAAAAACCTTTCAAGTTAACAGTTAGGTTAATATTTTCCTCCATTTGTGTCTATGGAATTCCTTAAATTTTTTTTTTGATTGTGCTATGAGAAATGACAAGCAGGATGATTATAGAGAGGCCTGGAGAGACTTATAAGAACTGATTTATAGTGAAATGAGCAGAACCAGGAGAACATTGACAGAAATATTGTTTGATGAAGAATTGTGAATGACAACTATTCTCAACAATACAATGATCCAAGACAATCCCCAGGACAAATGATTAAGCATACTATTCACCTCCAAAGAAATAACTGATATTGATTGAACACAGACTGAAACATGCTATTTTTCACTTTCTTTCATCTTTTATTTTTTTGTAATACAAAATGACTAATATGATAATGTTTTACATAATTGAATGTGTATAACCTATATCTAATTGCTTACTACCTCAGCGAAGGGAGAGAGGAGGGAGGGAAGGAGGGATAAAATTTGGAACTCATAACCTTAAATAAAAATGTTTATTATTTTAAAAAAATTGGTTCCTGTTCCTTTTCTTAGGCCAATACTTTGTCCCAATGATTAGTTTTTCTTATATCTTATTTTATGAAACCCTATTTCCACAGTCTGTTCTCCCCCCACCTCACTAAGTCTCCTATTTGTCAACTTTTCCCCTAGTTTTATTGTTTTATTTAATTTATTAATTTCTTTTTAAAAAATTTCCCTAAATTACCTAATTCTTTTCCTCTTCTCCCCTTGTTCCTCCCCCATCTTTCAGGTGAATAGTTCAAAATCCTCTTATTATTTCCAATTTATTTTGTTTAATTGTTTCTTTTTCTTAAGCATTTCTTTACCTCATTCTCTTCACAATTCTTTCCTATAAAATATTCTCAACTTTTATTTTTTGATTCATAGTTTAGAGACATTTCTTCTTTAGTTTCTTTGGGTTCCTCAAAGAATTAAAGCTTCTACAGATGTACCAAGTTTCAGCTCCATCTTCTAACTAATTTATTTATTCAGAAGCCCTGGGCTATTGCTATTCTTACAATATGGCATGCAAGTTTTTCAGCTTTATCCCCCTTCACAAGTCTTACTTTGAATTCCTGTTTGCTGTATTTGAGGTTATTGCCTCTGCCTTATATAGATACCATGTGTCTTTTAAAAAAATGTTTTGCCTTTTACCTTCTGCTAGACTATTTTTTTTCACTTCTGTGTTTTTCTATTAATTTAAAAAAATTTCCCCTTTCTCTTCTTTGAAAAAACAAACAACCAAACACTACCTTGAATTTAATTTTCCCCTAATCTAGTTACTTTTACTTTTAGATCCACAAATTCTCACATTTTTTCTTTCCCACTTTCTTTTCTTATAGATTTTATTTTCTTTTTGAACCAATCTGGAATTGCTTTTTGTTATTCATCCCTAGCTTGAGAATCATTAGGCATTGCTTCACGTTCTTTTGCCTTTTAATATGAGTTAAAAGAGTTTTTATTCTTTTTGAGGGTTTAGTATTCATTATGGGGTAACTACCTACTTTACTATCTTGTTAGTCGTGTTCTATGATCTGGAAGTCTCATGTACTATTATTATTTTGTAAGATGAAAATATGTAACATTAAAGCTTCCTTGAGCTACACAAGCAAAGTGAAAAGGATTTTATTAATTCTTACGTGCCCAAACTAGCAAACAAAGCTATTATTGATCATCAAAAGGTTTCTTAGTGACCACGAACAAAGTTTCCCCATTTATCCACTCCCACCAGCTAAGGGGCTGGGTTTTAGGCTTATTAGTTTGGATTAAGGAGATATGCTTCTACTAAAGCAGAATATGATAGCAAAAATGATCAGACATTATCAGAATGTGAGAGTTAGAAGGGATAAATATAATTTATTCCAAGTCAGACTATGTCAACAAAAAGGGAATTGAGAACCAGGGAGGTTATGTCATCTACCTGACTTCACACATCTACTTAGGGCACATATTCCTGTAATAATCAACCCAAATTAAGCCAGCTACTATGTGGAGCAAATGGCTAGATGGTACAATGGGTAGAGCATTGGGTCTGGCACAGGGAAGACTCATCTTCCTGAGTTCAAATTTGGTCTCAGAAACTAGCTGTGTTACCTTGGGCATGTCATTTAACCCTGTTTGCCTCAGTTTCCTTGTCTGTAAAATGAACTGGAGAAGGAAATGTCAACCTCCTCCAGTAACCCTGCCAAGAAAACCCCAAATGGGGTCATGAAGAGGAGAAGACTAAAATGACCAAACAACTAATATTATGTGGAATATTATACTTTTTAAAATATCACTTTAAATTGTCAACTTGTGGGGATCGGTAGAGGGTGAGTTTCCTCTTAATCTATGAAAACCTTGGAGTTGGGGAGAAGAAAACCAATTGGAATATAGATGTCATTTTGATTTTTATTAAATTCATTGAGTTCACAAAGTTCATATGTAAACCTGACTTGCAATAATGTTAAAAGAAAATTTATACCCCCCAAAGAAAGCATTTCTGAAAGGAATAGTCTGCAGAAATTGACACTTTCAAAAAATGAAACTAAACACTGAAGTAACCAAGGCTGTCTCATGCATTCTGTTTATGAAAACAGAAACATGCTAAATTTTAAAATGCCTAAATTCTCCAAGACCATAAATCACAGATCCCTCCTTTTTCCTTTGCCAGTTTCTCAGTTATTAAAAATAGTTTTTTCACAAAGAAAAATGAGCATCTATAAATATAATCAATTTTCTCAGTTTTGGCTACTTCAGCTAAAGTAAAAGTTTGAAATCTTATAACAAAAAGCCATCATGAATTTAGAGAGTTAAGGTGGGAAAAAACCCCAAAACGTCTTCATGGGTTTTGCAATTTGACTTGCAAGCTTTTATATAACAGTTTGGAATGAGCACACATCACAGGAACATTTTAGACTTAAAGCTGGGAGCGATTCCTTATTTTCACTTTAGCAACAACTTCCTAAGTGGAAATGCTGGAGGTCTGCTTTGGCTTCATGTTACTAATAATGTTGACTTAGTTAGCTATTGGGTATCTGTTCCAATAGTAATGCTTGCCTAGTGAGATAAATAAATGTATTCATGATGCATATGGCTTTATGTTAGCCTTCCTTCAGCTTTTCCCCTCAAATTTGCTCACTGAAATAATTTTCCTTAAATATGCCCTGCTTCCCCACATCCATGAGTACAAGGCTACACAGTGGTTAACTCTGCACCTTAAGGGACTTGCACTAGCTCCTTTAAAGAAGACTTGCTAACAGTTTTGAACATGAAAATGCAAGCAAAGTTATTTAAGGTTATTTTTTTCTCTTTTAATATCTTTTTTTTAGTAAGATTCTTTACCCCAATTCCTATTATGTATAGCTACTATTTATTTATGTAAGATACTTTAAATAAGGCTACTTTAAAGTAACCTTCCCAGTCTTTAAATAAGTGTACTTTTCACCCACCTAAGATAAGGTAACATGTGCAATTTGAATCTACTAACCTTAGTATATTGAATTTTGCAGTTGGTGAGTGGGGCAGGTATGGTCCCCTCTGCTGGATTTGCTGAGGTCTGTTTCTTAGACGACATTTCTGAGCTGGTCCTAAAAGACACAAGGGAAGTTAAGGAGCTGACAGGCTCTGCATTTTTGTCCTGACTGAACCCTTGGCTTTTATTTGTTCCTTTTTCTCTGGACTGACTGAGGATCATTTGCATACTGAAATGTGATTGGATGAATCAACTTAGAGTCAAAGATAATGACACTATTTTTTTATAACTCGGGTAAGAAGGGCCTGACTTTAAATTTATATCCTTAAGAAACTATTTTATCAAATCTGTAGCAGGTCCAGGAGACAGTTTATTATTTGCAGATCAATCCACAAATTTGCAAAATTAAAATGTGACAAAAGTAAGCATCTGCTTTGACTATCAAGGCTGAGATGTTTCCCCCCTTCCTCCCTCCTCCCTTTTCTTTTTATGCTACTGTGGAACTCATTTCTCTGACATGTCAGCAAAGGCAGAAATCTCTGCTTGCTCTCATTTGTGGGAGACAGAAGGGGAAGAGATCTGTGTTTTGCTGTTTTCAGTTAAAAGATCACTTAATAGGGGCAGCTAGGTGGTGCAGTGGATAAAGCACTGGCCCTGGATTCAGGAGTTCCTGAGTTCAAATCCGGCCTCAGACACTTGACACTAGCTGTGTGACCCTGGGCAAGTCACTTAACCCCCATTGCCCCACAAAAAAAAAAATAAATAAATAAATAAATTAAAAAAAAAAGATCACTTAATAACACAGTCTACCTGTTACCTCATCTGATTCTCATAACCACTGAAGTTTGCTGATTTGCCCGGGGTGATAGAAATATCAAGTGTCCAAATCAGGATTCAAACCCAGGGCTTCCTGATTCCTAGTGTAGTTCTCTGTCCACTATGAGCCACTCATTGTCTCTGCTCAGCTAGTTCTTTTGTGTGAGGTTCAGAAATACATCATTTTACCTCTCTGTACCACTTTCGTCATTGCGACTAAGCATTTTAGAGGAGCAAATTGGTTGTGACCCTGAATGACAGGACTATAAAGTTTAAAGTGTAGGGATCTCAAAAATGGATCCTGGGAGCAGCATGGCATAGCTAGTGGAAGGGTGAAGGACCTGAAATCAGGAAGCATGGGTTCAAATTCTGTCTCTAACATTAACAACTTGGTTAGCAGTTTGACATCATCTTCCTCTCTTGGGTTTTAGTTTCCTTGTCTGGAATGTGAATATAGTAACAGTATTATTACTTTGCCACTCTACTGGCAAGAACACATTTTTGAGGACTATGTGGGCTTCTTTTTTTCCCATTCTTGAAACTCCACATTATGATCTCTCATTCTCTTCTCCTTTCCACCAGTCTTTGACAAAGAGATAGCCCTTCTCCTTGCCAAAGTCAAATGCTCTACATGTGTACTTGATCCCATCCTTTCCTATCTTCTTCAACAGACTGTATCCTCAATCACCCCCCCCCCCACTCTCAAATCCTCATCCTCTCCCTACCAACTGGTTTTTTCCCTGTTTCTTCAAACATCCCCAAGTCTCCCTTTTGTTTTATTTTCTCTTTTTATCTTTTTTAGCCTTCTCTTGGGTATTCATATTAGAGATCAGATTTTTTTTTGTTCAATTCTGGTCTTCTCCATATAAAAACTATGTCATTGAATGGCCATTTTCCCCCTCATAGTATTATGATCAGTTACCCTGGGTGGGTGATTCTTGGTTGTAGTCTAAGATCCTTTGTCTTTCAGAAAATCACAGTCCATGACCTCCAAACTTTTAATGTAGCTGCTAAATCCTTTGTAATCCTTATTGTGGCTCCCTGATATTTGGTTTCTTTCTGGCCAATTGCATTATGTTTGCTTGACCTGATAATTGTGTAATTTGGCTATAATTGTCCTTGGGATTTTTATTTTGGAATCTCTTTTCTGAGGTGATTGGTGGATTCTTTCAATGCCTATTTCGCCTTCGTGTCCTAGGATATCAGGACAATTTTTCTTGATAATTTCTTGAAAGATGCTGTTGTGGTCTTCCTTTTGATTATGGCTTTCAGGTAGTCCTATGATTCTGACATGATCTCTCCTGGATATATTTTCTAGGTCAGTTGTTTGTCCCCTGAGGTACTTTATATTTACTTCTATTGTTTTCATTCTTTTGAAATTGTTTGATTGATTCTTGACGTATCCTAGACTCATTAGCTTCCACTTGTCCAATTCTAACTTTTAAGAAGTTGTTTTCCACAGTTAGCTTTTGTGCTTCCTTTTCCATTTGGCCAATTGTACTTTTTAAGCATTTGTTTTCTTTTTCTATACTTGCATTACTCTCATTTATTTTCCCAATTTTTCTTCTACCTCTCTTATATGATTTTAAAGTTTTTTTTTTTTTTTCTGAGTTTGTCCATGAGTTCTTCCTGGGCTTGAGACTACTTCCCATTTTTCTTTGAGGTTTTGCCCATAGGCATTTTGAGTTTGTGTATTGATCTTCCCTGTCACCATAATAACTTTCTATAGTCAGATTCTTTTTTCATCATTTTTTGCTTATCTTTTTTGCTCTTTTTCCTTTCTTTTAAATTTTAAGCTCTGCTCCTGGGGTTCAAGGGGAAATCTTTGTCTTCTTATGCAAGGGATTGAAGGCCTTAGATGTTTCCTTGGTACAGCACTGATGTTGCCCTGGGGCCTACAGCAAACCCTTGTGTCTGGTGCACTGAAGGGGTGTGGTGGGGGATGGCTGGTACTGCTGGAGGCCTTAGTGGTCTGGCAGCTTACCTAGTGCTGAGCTGAGGGTCCTTGTGCTAGTGTCTGGTGTGTGCTGAGTTCAGTGGGGTGTTTCTGCATTTCCCCAGAACTACACTGAAGCATCTGAATGCTGGAAGCTGCCCATTTGCCCTGGGTTGCTCTGAAACACATAGCAATTCTCAGAGTTGGAGCCTGCCAGTTCCCCTGGTTATGCTGAGGCAGCTGGGGGGAGGTGTCTAGGTGTTGGTGTTTGCTTGTTCCACCACACTGGGGCTCAGTATCTCCTAATTATTTGCTGAGGTGGATCTTGCTGCTGGCTTATGGGGATGCTTCCTGTCCTGGACTGTGTTTCCCTTTTACCAAAGTGAGATGAACCTTTTTTGATGATCTTCCAAGTTTCTTGGGCTAAAAAGATAGTTTTGCCTCATTTTTTGCTGGTTCTGCTGTTCTAGGATTTGTTTTGGGGTGATATTATATGGTTTTTTGGAGGCAAAAATGGGAGAGCCATGGTGATTACTGCTTACTCCATCACCCTGGCTGTGGGGAGTCTGACCTTAATCATTTTTTATTGATATAATAAACTTATTTTATCTTGCCCATTGTATTCAGTGAATCAATAAATAATAAATTAATAAGAAATTGGGTGTGCTTTGGCAAAATATTGTGGCAAAATATTCTTTATTCAACCTTCCCAACCTTCCTTATCTGCTAACTTACCAGCTCAATTCAATTTTTAAAAAGTTTATTAAATGCTAGTATATGCAAATGTTTATTAAATTCCTAGTATATGCAATATGTGGGGCACAGTTCACTTGAGACCTAAATAAATAATGTAAGCTCCTTCAGGTGAAAAGGATACTTTGAGGACAGAGACTATGTTTCCCTTTTCTCTTCCCTTGTATTTTATCTCTGTGCCTTTCCACATAATAGACACTTAGAAGTCTTAAAATAACAACCTGTAGAGGAAAGGAAGGAAGAAAGGAAGAAAGGAAGGAAGAAAATGAAAGAAGGAAAGGAGAGAAGCAAGAGAGAGGGAAAGAAAGAATGGAAGAAGGAAGGAAAGGAAAGAGAGAAAGGGAGAAAGAATGAAAGAATGAAAGAAAGGAGGGAGGAAGGAAGGAAAGAGAGAGAAAGGGAGAAAGAAAGAAAGGGAGGAAGGAAGGAAGAAAGGGAGGGAAGGAGGGAAAGATGGAGGGGGAGAGAGAGAGAGAAAGAAAATGGCATTACATATTTGTAATGCCCTAGGGGATGAAGGCTTAGATTTTAACATAAATCCTTAGTTAATAAACCATTTTGGCAACACAAGTGCACAAGAAGACAGTTTACTATTTGCAGATTAAAAAAATTATAAAGTCACAACCAGGGATTACTATGTAACTGCATTAGCTAGCATTAATAGGTGCTTGTTCTACTGGATTAAACTGGATTGGGGATCAGAATATCTGGTTTGAATCCCGAATATCAGTTGCAACACTTATTGTCTATTAACTTGGGCAAGCCATGTTAACTTTCTGAGTTTTGGTTTCTGCGCCAACAAAAATGAGGAAGTAGAACTGGGAGACCTCAAATGCAGTCCCAGGCCCACAGCCTATGGCCCTGTATGCCAAATGTTGGGTAATTTATGCCATCTACTTTTCCAATATTTACTCCCAAGAGACCATCCCCTCCTCACTAGGTACATTTTTTCATTTGTACTAACTTCAACTATATTGTAGGGGCAAGACAATACAAATATAGGAGTATTAAAAATTGGACATGGGTGTTTTAAATAATGAAATTCACTTTTTCATTCAAACCTAAAGCAAAACTAGTATCAGAAAAAGTCCAAATAAGTTTTTAAAAATTAAAATGGATTTATGAAAAAGGTTATAAGATTGTAAAACATTTACCACCAAAAATTATTTAGAATTAAAAAAAAATTTCCAGTGGGCCTAAAAGTTTTATCTCCATTGAAGATATATAAATTCCTAAAAAGAGAAGATATTATAACATAACCCTGACCCATGGATTTGTGATGAAATTTTTAGAATTTTATCCAAGAGATTCAGATACTTCAAAGGCATAGGAATTTGCTTCAAAGACCTGAGGACTCATCTTATTTAGATCCCATTGAAAACTTATGAGTTATAGGCTGTTCATTAAAGGCACTCTTAATATCCAATATGATTTATAGTTTCTTTATAAAGAACTAAAGAATGTTCAAAAAGCTTATGCTTTCAATATCAAATAGTACAGAAAAGTAGTTGCAGCAAAAAGGGGACATGTTGCATTTTAAACATTTTAAAATATGAAAGGTTGTAAAGTTTGTTGTGGAAGTCAGTAAATTTAACATTACATTCTAACAAGTAATTCATACGACATGGTATATCTTTTCATGATACATTACTATTTTATCTCTAAGAGATCAACATTTATACTTCTCTCTGACCTTAATCTCTTTATCTTCTAAGTCTCCCAGTGGTCTCTTGGAACCTTGATTATCTGACCTCTCTGAATCTTCCCAGTTCATTAGTATTCTTTTACTATCATTGATTTTCCAACCAGACTGGACTCCAGTTTCCCCTCATGATCAATCACTTCAATGCTACCATCAGTAAAATTCTAGGCTCATTTTCGTATGAACCTTTGGATATATCTTATGCCAATCTCCATAACTGTATCATAATTACTATCTACTTTATCCATTTCTATTCACAAGCTGGAAAACATTGCTAAAGAAGATACCCTCTCCAAGATGGAACAGTACTTTGATAAAGCTTGAAAAAATCTGGGCTCTGCCATCTGCTTGCTATATGACTTGGGGAAATCACAACCTGTATTAGCCTCAGTGTCCTGGACCTGCCAATGCTTGCATTCAGATTTTATGACACAATTTGGGGTACTCCCCAAGTAGCTTGAAGTACATGGGGGGAAAGCATTGAATTTAAAATCAAAGGTTTTCAATTCTGCATTTGAATTCCTCAGTTCTGCTACTTTCTCACTGGGTGATCTTGAACATTCCATCCTTTGTAAAATAAGGGGGTTGGACTAGAGTGATCACTAAGTTTCCCTTTCTACCTCTGAGTCCTGTAAACTCCATCAATCATACTGAACTAAATGGAATCAGGTCTCTACACTACCACACACATCCTCAGTCCCTAACTATACAAAAACACAAATAGAATCTTCCTTGAACATTTTTCCAGAAAACATCTGGGACAGTTGCCAGTAAATTTGTTTGTGATAGAGAACCGTAGAGTTCCTCAGAAAAGCTGGCATTTGGGACCAGAAGGAATCCAGCATGAGTACTCTTCTTATGTAATCATACTGATATATTACATAAAATTAAAAAAAAAATCCTGAGAAAATAATAGTGAAAGAATGTGAAACTCAAATATCAAATATCACTTTCCTGTTTGTATTTCATATTTACTTACTAATGTGGTATTTTGCTTTGTGTATGTAGTTATTTTGTTCAGTTGTGTTGGGCTCTTTGTAATCTCAATTGGGGTTTTCTTGGCAAAATATATTGGAGTGGTTTGCCATTTCCTTCTCCACCTCAGTTTATAGATGAGGAAACTGAGGCAAACTGGATTAAGTGATTTGCCCAGTGTCACACAGCTAGTAAGTGTCTAAGGCCAGATTTTTGAACTCTGGAGGATGAATCTTCCTGATTCCAGGAGCAGCACTCTATTCACTTCACCACCTAGCTGCCCTACATATTTCTGGGAATAAATAACTGTCTAGAGAGCTAAGTGGCACAGGGGTTAGAGTGTTGGACCTGGAGTCAGGAAGACCTAAACTCAAATTTGACCTCAGATATTCATCAGTTGTGTGAGCCTGGGCAAGCCACTCTTTATTGGTTCAGTTTCTTCAACTGTCAAATGGGAGTAATAATAGCATCTTCGTTGTGAGGACAAAATTTGTGAAGTCTTTTGCAAACCATAAAGCACTACATAAACTTTATAGATACTTTTATCTGTCCAGAAGAAATTTCAGCTACTTAAAGCAACAGGAAGCAACTCATTATTAAGCTTGCAAATTTAAAGTAAAAAAAAAAAGCAGGAAATAATTGGGGAAATAATAATCTGTGGATTACAAAAGAATTCTTCTACAAAACATTCAAATCACTTCTTTTTCATGCTGTCCTAAGAAATGAATGTGTATTAAATTGTTTAAAAAATACTGACTTTTGTAGCAATAATTTTATAGAAATCATTGTTTATTCAGCTTGAATGTTAGAACTCAAATTATGAGTGAAACAGCAAAGTTAATACATCCTTCATAACTTTCTTTTGGACCAGACCTCTAATTTCATCAGTGTGAGGATCTCTATCAATGCATATCATAAATGCAGATCATAAACTTATATGCAACTTATTTTTATTTTTATTTTTTGTTGGGCAATGACAGTTAAGTGACTTGCTCAGGGTCACACAGCTAGTATGTGTCAAGTGTCTGAGGTCGGATTTCAACTCAGGTCCTCCTGAATCCAAGACCAGTGCTTTATCCACTTTGCCACCTGGCTGCCCTGTGACTTAGTTTTATTGACTTTTCATGGGTACTGAAAGATTAAGTGGCACGATGATGGCATGTGGCATAGTTAATATTTAATAGATGGGGCTACATTCCAGATCTTCATGCCCCCCAAAGATATCTATCCACTACACTCCTCTTCAACTATGACAAAAGCAGAAGGGGCTACCTCCTTACACAGTGAATTCCCCATTACTGAAGATCTTTAAGCTAGGTGGTAGAGTGGATAGAGCACTGGACCCAGAGTCAGGAAGACCTGAGTTCAAAATTGGCCTCAGACACTTACTAGCTGTGTGACTCTGGGCAAGTCACTTAACTTGTCTGTTTTAGTTTCCTATCTATAAAATGGGGATACTAATTACATCTGCCTCCCAGGATTATTGTGCAGATCAAATGTAATAATATTTATATAGTGCCTAGCACAGAGTTGGCACTTAATACATTTGTCCATCCTTCCTTTCCCTTCCTTCCTTCCTTTCTGTTTCTCTAGGAATTTTTTCTAAGCCAATCAGCCAAGAAACATTTACTAAGCACTTACTATGTATGTGCTAATTACTGTGATAAGCACCAGGGAAACAAAGAAAAGCAAAAACAAGTCCCTTTCCCTCACAAATCACATTTGAATAAAAAACCAAATGTGTAAATAACTGGGTACATATAAGATCTATTTATTGACAGAGCTACATAGATATAGACACACGTGTCTATACAAATATATACACACAACACACATGTATGTATGTGTGTATGTGTGTGTATATGTGCATGTATATGTATGTATGTATAGTTCCAATAGGTGGGAGACCAGGAAAAGGCTCCTGCAGAAGGTGGGATTTGATTTGAGGCCGAGGTAAAAGGGGGAGAGCAATCGATGCCTCAAGAACAATCAACACAAAGAGGGATGGGAGAACAGAGCATCTTTTACAATGAACAGCAAAGTAGGACAGTGCTGTTTGATCATAGAATTCACAGAAGGGATTCAAGAGTAACCTGAATAGGTAGGAACAAAGTTGTGAAAAGTTTTAAATGGCAAACAGGACTTTATAGTTGTTCCTGAAAGATCCATTGTGGCCTTTTGCTTCTTGTTATATCAGTAAAGAATGATTTGTGACTAAAATAGGATTTATACTTAAACTTTTTTGAAGAAATAAAGTTCTTTTTGATTCATATCTAGAATTGTCAGACTGGGGTGATTTCCAATAAGGCATAATTCTTTTCTTCTTCGGTCACTTTACTTCTTGAAAATGATGTTTGATGTAGAAATCACTTCTTGAGAGGTGTCCATTTCTTTTAGCTTTGGTAATAATTTTTGGTTTTATAATAGCAGTAGGAAATAAGAACAACAACAACAATAACAAAAACCTGAGTCTCCTTCAGGCCCAGGGCCATTCCCCCTATAGACAATCTTCTTCAACTCAGAAATCATCCTTATCTTAAACTGCTACTTTGGGAATCCTTTGTCCTGGGGCCCACTTTTCCTCATTCCTGACTTCTCAAACCATCATTTTAGGAAGGACGCTTAGCCATATTTTATCTGACTCTCACCTGGACTCATCTTCCTGAGTTCAAATCCAGAGTCAGATACCTGGACAGGTCAATTAACCCTATTTACCTCAGCTCCTCATGTGTAAAAAGATTTGGAGAAGGAAATGATAAGCCACTCTAGTATCTTTGCCAAGAAAATCCAAAATGGAGTTATGAAGAATTGAGCAAGACTCAATCATGAAGAATTAAACAGGACTTGACAACAACTATGCCGACGATAAAGTCAGATTAAAGAGTTTATTGTTTCCTCTAGTATCAATACTCTTTCCCTCCTCTCTCCTTCCCTCCTTCCTCCCAGCTCTCTTCTCTTTCCCTTCCCTTTCCTGCCTTGATCTCCCTTCCCTTCTCCTCTTCCCTTCCCTTTTCTTCTTCCCTTCCCTTCCATTCAGTTCCCTTCCTTGTACTGGCCTGTGATTTCATTGGTGTAGCAAGATCTGAGGAAGAAATTGCCCCTATCACTGTATATGTCAGAAAATATTCTATAGCTTTGTTCTATTGGCTTGGAGCTCTGAAGCTGTCACTTACCAAGGGTCACATACTAGTATCTGTCAGAGGGCAGGACTCGAACCCAGGTCATTCTGACTTTGAGGTAAACTGCTGATTCACTCTGCTGTGATGTGGCATTTGTTGCTATTGTTAAAATATAGTGAAGTTTATTTGTTAGTTTTTATAATCAATAGACCTTTATAAATCAGCATCTTCATTATGTTACCTTTTGAGTACATCTACTACGTATAAAACTTTACTTAAAAGTGAAATATCATTTCTAGCTAAGAATAAAGACATAATGCAGGTGAGAACAGTCATTATCAAGTACCATGCCCCCTCCCCTCCCCCCACCCGGAGTTTTGTTTTTTTCTGATTCAGGTGCCTCTCTATTTCAGACTCATTTTATGTTAGAAAACAAAAAAGCTGCTCCTATGAACTCTAATCTCATACTGAGACCAGTTAAACTACATGGTGTATCTACTTTAATACTTTAAATTTTAATTAGTACTTTAACTCATTATCTCTTTTGTCTTATTTCAGTACTAAACAAAATCATGGATTTAGAGGTGGAAGGGATATTGGAGGTCATATAGTTCAATACAATAATTTTTACAGATCAGAAACCCGAGAGCATAGCTGTAAAGTTACTTATTTAAGGTTTCACAGGTAAGAAAGGGCATATTTGGGATTCAAATTTGGATTTACTGATTCCAAAGCCAATACATTTTAAATATTTTTTCCAGTTTCAAATTCTCTTCCTTCCCCTCCCCCACCTAATGAGAAGGCAAGGGGAAAAAAACCAAATCTATTGTAAATATGTATAGTCATGCAAAACACATTTTTACATTAGCCATGCCAATACATTTCCCATCATCTTACTGGATTGCCTCTGGGATTCATGATTTCATTGATGCCGTTGCTTTCTTCAGTGATGCAGATTGTAAACCCTCATACCTGAACAGTTGATTTTCTAGAGTTGTTGTGGTTTAATAAAAATTGTTTGATGCCCAAACTTTTCTGGTGATGGGCTATTTCTCTATGCTTCACACTTACCTGGTTAGACCTAAATAGACAGAGAACCTGTTTGCCAGATATTGAGCATGTACTACTCTACAATTTATACTCCACTGGGACAAATGTTATGAATTGTGGGTAACCCCCATGACATGCTAAAATAGCATGTTACAGGGAAGGATGTTTTTGTATTACACTCACCCGAATCATAGTTATTTCCTATCTAAAAATGCCATATCAGTTTCTGTTGAAACGTTTTTCTTGTCTTCACAGCAATGTAATTTATCACATCCTTTCCCTTTCCTTTCTTGCTTCCTTCCTCTTATTTTTTTTTGGGGGGGGGCAATGAGGGTTAAGTGACTTGCCCAGGGTCACAGCTAGTAAGTGTCAAGGGTCTGAGTCCGGATTTGAACTCAGGTCCTCCTGAATCTAGGGCCAGTGCTCTATTCACTGTACCACTTAGCTGTCCCTGAATTATGTTTTACAGAATTAAGTGCTACAATATATACCTAAGGCTTTTCAAACAGTAATGATACATAAATCTTAGCTATTAGTTTTATGTCCTGTTTCTCTTGATATCATCTATTTTATTGATTTTTAAAAAAAAATTACTTTCATTTCTGTACATATCTTCCTACTTCCCCTGCCTAGAGACGTTTTTTTAACAAAGAAAAAAGAAAGAAAAGACAGTTTAGAAAAACTAAGGACATCATCAATCAAGTCTAACATGGTATATTCTGCTTCCATAGTTCCCCCCTCCCCCCACTGTAAATAATGAAGGAGTATTTTTATATCATATTTCTTCTTTGGGGCCAAGCTAACTTGGTATAATTATATTGTAATTTATTACACATTATATATAATTATAGTTGGATCATATTTATAATTACACAGGTTTAAGTTTTTATTATTGCTATTGTTGTTGGAATTAATATCATTCTTACATATATTGCTTTCCTGGTCCTGCTTACTTCTCTTTATATTGGTTCCTATGATTTTTCCATTCATCTTTTCATAATTTCTTACAGCAAAGAAATAGTCCATTGAATACAACTTGGTCAGCAGTTCCCTAATTACTGAGCATCTACTTTCTTTCCAGTTCTTTGATACGAAAAAAAAAATGCTGCTCTAAATATTTTGATGGATGTGGAGACATAATCAGTGACATCCTTGAGTATATGCCTAGTAATGGGATCTCTGGGTCAAAGGGTATGGACAATTTAATCACTTTCTTAGCAGAATTGCAAGTTGTTTTCCAGAATGGTTGTACCAATCCACAACTACACCAACTCTATATTGATATATTTTTCTTTCCACAATGCCTCCAACATTCACTATTGCCATCTTTTGTCATTTTTGCCAATGTGCTGATTATAAGGAGAAACCTCAGACTTATTTGTATTTGTAGAAATTTCTCATTTGATTATTCTGAATTATTATTACTATTAGTAAATTAGTATTAATAAATAATGGGGACAAAACCAGGAGAGATGATGTGATCCGATGGGAAGAGTGATTAATTTAAAGTCAGAGGAGCTGCATTCAAATACTACTTACTCACTTACTACCTTTGTAAATTTGGCAAGTCATTTTAACTCTGGGACTAATTTCTCTGTATAACCAAAGGGCTAGATTAGTGAGGTCAAACTTAAGTAGAAAGAGGGACAGTAGTAATTCATATCTAAGGACTTCTGCTGGCTATATATTGACAGTGTTAAAATGTAATGTTATGTTTCGTTTATTTTTAAAATTTTATTTTGTGAAATATTTCCCAACTGCCTTTTAATCTGGTTCAGGTCACAATTAGGAGTATTAGGTGGACTGTGTCTTTGAGACCTCTGCAATGTCCTCAAAAGTCACAACAATTCTGTGAGGTAGGTGCTATTATTATCTATTTTGTTTTTTTAAGAATTGAAGAAATTGAGGTAGTGCAAATGTGACTTGCCTAGGGTCACACAGCTTAAGTGTTTGAAGACACAATTGAACTCAGGTCTTCCTGACTCCAGGCCCAGTACTCTATCCACTGTGACATATATAAGTGGAAATGGGCTGTCATAAAAGGCTCCTACTGCTTTTGCCTTTTAAGCTAGAAGAAAATATATATGGAAACTACATATGTATATTAGAATGTATTAGAATTTATCATCATTATAACTGTCAAAATTTGGTATCATATGATCCGAAGTATTGCCCACAGGCTTAATAAAACAAATGTAAAACATATTTTCTGCATAATCATTTAATGTCTTATACACTGATGCCTTTATTTTAAAAAATATTTATTTAAATATTTTTTTATTTTAAATATTTATTTAAATATTTTTATTTAAAAATATTTTTAAAAATATTTAGCTTGTTTCTGGTTTTTGTCTAGCTTATTCTCTGGCCAGGCCTCCTTGTTATACTTTTTGGGAGGCAACATTCTGGTTGGAACCCATAACAAGGGTATCTTACCCAGCCAGTAAATTATCTATTTTGTACATTATTCAAAACACTTGCCATAAAAGTGGGGCATGGTCTGGTCTGTGTGTTATCTATGCAGGAGTGGGAGGTATGGATCCTAAAACTGAAAACTTTTATCCCCAGACAAACTATTTTACTAAGTTCTAATGTTTGTTGTGGCTTCTTTTCTAGGTTTCTTAGTTCCTCAGAGTTCTTTCTTCAAAGTGATAATTAGCTTCAAATTATTGATAAGCCAATTCATTTTTAAAGTACTAATAATCCATGTATGTTTTTGAACTGGGACTTAATCTTTTTTCAGGGTCAAAAACCTAATTATTAGAATCTGTTCTTGGTATGTTTTGATGAAGCATTCATCCAGGGAAGACTGTGCAAAGCTCTAAGATTTGTGCCTCTCTAGGAGTCTGGGGTCATACAACATCATACTGAGTGACTGGAATGGACTTCAACACTATGGATATTATTCTTCCGAATGTTTTCGAACCCAAGAACCTTGCTTTTTTCTGTGTATCTCAAGTGCTTAGCACAAAGCTTATTACTGATTAAGCACTTGCTAACTCTTTATTTGACCAACTGTCATATGCCATTGTTCATTTTACTGCACTTGAGTTACAGAATCAAGAAGGGGCTAACAGACACTATTATCTCTGGTGTATTGGAGGATTAATGTGTTGGGCATATAAATATACAACATATTTATAATTTTGTCAGGCGGGTGAACTCCTGTTGTATGTACTCTCTCCAGTAATACAGAATACAGCTCATTTATGCCTAAGGAGAGGTTTTATGGTATTGCCTGAGAACAAGATGCTTAGTGACTTGTTGAAGATTACACAGATTGTGTCAGGGTTGAGATTTCAACGCATATCTTCCTGACTTCCAGGGCAGCATTCTATTCCCTAAACTTTGCTGCCTCTATCTGTACAAATTATTTTTGCAAAAAGTATTTGAAATCTTCTGGGGGTATTTAGGAGTTATTACTTCATTTTAAAATGTTTAGGTATATCTAGACCAATAGCTATACAAATTTTTTTTTCTGCTCTACAGACTTTATTGGGTCAAGAACTGGACAAGTCACAAGTGTACAAAATGGAGCTCACACTATCCCAAAGCAGGGGCTGAGGGGGAAGGAGGGGGCAGGAGGCAGTTACTGGCCTTTCAGGGAAGTGCAGAGACTAGGGGCTCTGGCAGCCTACCTCCCACTCCCCCACCACTGGGAGAGGGTCAGAGGCAGGGCCACCCAAGAGACCCCAGCCTAGCTTTGGTCACAAAACTCAAACAGAGACCAGAGCTGGGCTGGGACAGGCAAAATGAGGGTTTGAAGACCACTGTGTTCATCCCCTTCTTGGTAGGGTCGGTCCAGACCTAGTCTAGGGGCTTGTGCAGGGGGTGTGCAGTGATGCAGGATAGAGGAGACACCAACGGGGATGAGATGGGGCAGGTGGCCCAGCGTGGCTCCTTCCCAGGGGGCACCATGTTTTAAGCATCCATCACCCATTGTTGGTAAGCACAGAATACTGAGGGACAAGGCAGGCAGATGAAGACGTTGGCTTGTTCCCTGTTTCTGAAATCTCAAGAGCATAAGATTCTTGCACATATTCCTGGAGTAGAAGACATTGAGTGAGTGATCATTGAACTTCAGACTCAAAGTAGTCATCTCAAACATATGGAAGGAAAGAAATAAACATTTATAAATGCCATCTATATGTTAGACACTGTGCTCAGTGTTTTCTAAATATCATTTTTAATGTTATTATTTTTTGTTTTTCTTCTATTAGGTTGTCCTTTCCTTCTGTATATCTGCACTCCCAGTCTATTGTTCTTTATTTTGTTTCTTTGTTGAGGCTTGGCCTTGCAGATTCCAGTTTTTCTATTCTGCTCATTATTTTTGCTATGCAGGTCATAAATTTTGCTTTCATGATACTTATCTCTTTTAGGCCACTCAAAAACATTACGTTGTGTTTCCATGTTCTCCTCAAATTCCACAAAGTTCTCTATCTCGACAAGTATTATATCATTTTCTGTTACTTGGTAGTATTTATTTATAAATACTTGAACTAATTTACTAAATCTGGAGTCCATATTTCCTTTCATTGTTAAGGCTTTTTCTGTCAATTTATAGGTTTAAACTCAAAGTCTGATATATCTTCCTGAAATCTTTGGTACTTTCAAACTTTTTTTTCTCCCTTATTTTCCTTATCATTTACCTCCCTTTTGATTGTGGTTTCTGCTGGGGCTAGAACTCAAAGCATTTCAGCTTCTTCCCACACTGGACAATTCATAACCTAGGTCTCTGCCCCATTTTTTTTTTTTTTTGGCATGGGTAGAGCTGGATCCAGTTGTCTACTATGCTATTTTCCTCAGGTTGGTATGGCGCTACATTGTCACAGTGTCCTGTCTCATTCCCCTGTTTCTCCACTCTTTGGTCCAGTATCAATAGTTCAGAGTATGTTTTCCCTCGCACCAGCAGTTCTGAGCTTTACAGCACTGGTGCCTCCAGGTTGCAACCCCTGATGAGCTGATACTTCTGAAGGGCTATGGCCAAGCTGGCTGTCAAGGTATAAGCAAATTTCTGAACCCTAGAATTAGGGACTCCATGATGCTGGAATGAGGGAGTGGTTAGTAGGGTGTAGGAATAGGTTTTGTTGTTGTTTTTTGTTTGTTTGTTTGTCTTTTGCAGGGCAATGAGGGTTAAGTGACTTGCCCAGGGTCACACAGCTAGTAAGTGTCAAGTGTCTGAGGCTGGATTTGAACTCAGGTCCTCCTGAATCCAGGGCTGGTGCTTTATCCACTGTGCCACCTAGCTGCCCCCTAGGAATAGGTTTTAATGTAAGACTATGCCATGTCTTTGGGTCTGCTAGTGCAACCTCACCTCGAGTAGTGTGAAATATGGAGGAGGGTTGCGGAGTATTAGTTCTTGGGTTTCTGTTTTTACCTTTTGGGTTCTTGGTGTCTTAAACCATGGAAATAACTGAAATTTCTTTATTGTTGGATCTAATATGTTTTGGGGAGGTCTTAGATCTTGTGGAAATTGAAGAAAATGTAGTGGTGGCCTAGTAGGCCTGGGTCCAGTTAGGGATACTCTGGCTGTGAAGAGGACACTCTGACCATGAGAAATAATACAGTTGATCAGCTTGCTGGGGTGAGTTAGAGATTATTCTTTCCTTGGAAAAACAAAGTAGTTAATTAACCAGATAGTGGTTAGTCAAACAGGTAACAAAGCAGAAATGTCATAGATACCCAGAAAGTTGGGTGCCTTGAAATTTATAGAGTCTAATTGGGAGCCGGTTGTGTTTGCTATGTGATTAGGACCAGATAGTGACATAATCTCAAGTTAGGAATGTGGCATATTTACTATTTCATGTATCCCATGCCCCAGTAGCTACCATCCTCATTCCCCAAACAGCTGTAACTTTTCAGTCCTAAATCTCTCCCCTCACCCTCCTCTTCTCCCCTCTATAAAACTATCACCTTTTCCATTGTTCTGTGAGTTGAAGTTTAAACTTCTTCTCCCAGCCATACCTCTGTGTGCCAAATAATAAAAACTTTTACTTAAATTTTGATTGGCTCGTGTGTGCTAATAACTTTGATAGAGGGATATTTTCAGATCCAGTTTTGCAGTGGCAAAAATATATATTACACTATCTTGTTGCTCACATGACCTAGAAGCCCAAATAGAATCTTCTTTGATCCTTACAACAACCTTGGGAAAGAGGTATTATTATTATCCCTGTTTTATAGTTGGGCAAACTAAGGCAGAAGTTAAGTAACTTGCTTGGGTCCCACAGTTAGTATCTATAGTCAGATTGGAAGTCGGGTCTTCCTGACTCCACACTCAGTGCTCTATCTAGCTGCCTCACAAAGTAGCATTTTCACAATGAATGCTTACCGTAGACCTGTTACCATTACTGGAAAAGCATCCAATGTTCATCTGACAAGACATCAACTTCACATATGAAGGACAGCAAGGCATTCCAGTAATCACCCTTATGTCTACCTTGCTCCTTACACCTACATGGGTTTTTTTAAAGTTCCAGTTCACTGTGAATTCTGGGTCTCATACTAGGACCTTTATCCACAGAGAGCACTACTTTTCCCCCAATCCTTCTGTAAGCATAATAAAAGGGTTTCAAATAAAATAGCAGAGTTAAAATCTTTCATTATTATGCTTAGAGCTGCATATTTCAAGGTTGAAGGCATTAACATTTTTAATTGTCGACAAAGGTTTTCATGGTGTGTTGGGCATGACAGGAAAGATATGTGGCTGACAAAACTTTGGCAGTAACTTTTGTGTTAATATTTATTTTGACATCCTCTTTTGCATGTAAATTCTTTGGCTTCATTGGATGGAATATAATGAAATGGACTCTCTTCCTCTGAAATAAGCTTTAGTTAATGAGAATGAGCTAAGGCAGTTCATCTAGTTTCAAAAGAACTTTAATGTTTTGTTTCTTTTTCCCCCTCTGTTATTGTATTCATGTCTGATAAAAGAGCAGTTCCGGAAAATGTGAAGAGCTAAAATGCATGCTGTGCTAAGCAATGATATTCAAGGAAAACTAAATGCATCTAGTTTTAAATCTATGACTAGGAACAGAGATATCAGAATATGGTGGAAATGGCCCTGCTTGTGAAGTCAGAGCATCTGTGTTCAAATTCTGCTTCTGGGCAAATCACTTACCCTCTCCCTGCCTATGTTTTTTCATTACTAAAATAAGGGGGTTAAACTAGATGACTTATGGCATCCCTCCCAGCTCAAAATCTAGGATCTTGTGAATTCAGCCACTCTGTCTGCTTAAAGTTTAAGACTGAATTCTCAAGGTGTGATACTTCACATAGGATAAATACAAAGTTTTAACAATAAGAAGTTGTAGGTGTTTATAGGAAAACCTGTGGATAGGCAAGTAAGTGAAAGCTATGTGCACTACTGGTGCTCTGATGAGAGCTTCTCAATAATTCTATTTTAAAGTATTATCTAGGTTGGTATCTAATCCAGTTGATACCACCCTGTCTTTGTCCCCAGAATTTCTATAGATTTGGTATCAGGGTAAAGGGGGACAATGTGGAACCAGAGTATCCGGTTTAAAGTTATGTTACTTGCCACCTATGTGAATTTAATGACCACTTAATCTCCCTGCTTTATTTCTCCATCTTTAAAATGACTAAGTTGGGCTAAATTATTTCTGAAGTCCTTTCCAGCTCTAGATTTGTAAAAGTCTGGGTACCTATGAAGAATGTCAGTTTTATAACTTGCACTGTCAGCATCTCCAGTGCTATTTCTCCATGTTCCCCTCTCACCAGTTCCCCTCAACATTCTTCATTCTGGCAATCATAAGACTTAGGTAATTTTTTTTTTGGTTTTGCGGGGCAATGAGGGTTAAGTGATTTGCCCAGGGTCACAAAGCTAGTAAGTGTCAAGTGTCCGAGACTGGATTTGAACTCAGGTCCTCCTGAGTCCAGGGCCGGTGCTTTACCCACTGTGCCACCTAGCTGCCCCTGACTTAGGTAAAATTTAAAGAAATACTTCATGTGGAAAATCTTTGGGACCTGTGCGTTAGACTAAAATAAAACAAATCCAATTCCATCAAAAATGTCTTGAGTTACTTCCCACATAGATCTGTTCTTATAATTTCAACACATACAAAAGATTATGTAAGATTGTTTTTAATGGAGTTTATATTCAGATTACAGTTAACCAGTGCAGGCCTTAAATTACTTCATTAGGCATGGGTTTGATATCTAAGGAAACATCTGCAAAGACAAGAAAGAGTTCACAGCACAAGCAAACTAACTACATCTATTTGGTTGTTTAACATATGCAGAAAATGTCAAGTAAATCATTAATAGAAACAAAAAGCAAAACAACTGGTCCTCTCACATTTTTTTAATGGCTCAAACTCTATAAGAAGCATGTACTAAGGAAAACTCATGACTGTTCTAATACTTGAGAGATCTTGGGTCAAAATCTCCCAGCGTTAAGTGGAATGTGATTCACTGTGTTCACATAAGCATCAAAGGCAAAGGAGTCTTTCAGAATAAAGCACATATTCTAGATGTTACTTATTACTGCTAATGTGACTAAAGGTTTATTTTACTTTTTTTTCTTTTTGAAATGAGGAATATAATGATGCTGGGTGTGAAAAATTTCACAATGTTGGATAAGAGCTACTTGGCCACTGAAGATACACAGCTCCATCTCCTGCAGCATTCTTAGGAGTTCTTCTCGGAAATCTTGACTGTGACAGTCTTGACTTCAGTGTATTCATGGAGACCATATTCTCCCCTAGAGGCAAAATAATAGCATGTGAGATATCATTATCTATAAACTATAGTCAGTGTCTCAGTGTGAATTTGGCACTGTTCATTAGGGCAGGTATGAGACTAGGTGGGGTAATGACTAGAGGGTAAGTTTTAAGAGTCAGGAAGACCATGTTTCAAGCCTGCTTCTGACTCATGCTAGCTGGGCATCCATGTCCAAGTATACCCAAGCAAGCTTTAAGGGGAATAAATTACAAATGAGTTGATTATCTGAATCAGTAAACTATTTCTACATTGGGAGTTGCCCATTTTCACAAAAGTATAGGTATGAATAGAAAAGTATTATTATAAGTGATTTGAGAAGTAATTTATGTTCTCAGAAGCAACAAGTACTAGGTGTGCTATCTGACTTAATAGACCCTTTTGCAAAAAGCTATAGAGAAACCAGTTTGGAGTTTTTAAAGAGAAATTAAGGCTTAGAATTAGAAATTAGAAAACAGACACAACCAAGCACTACAGCTATTTGTACTTCACTGGATCCAAAATTGTCATTTTAGGAAATATTTTCAAAGTGAAATACAATGGCATAACTAGAAATTTTTGTCACCTATAGCCAAAATAATTGGCAGGACATAGCAAATGGGAGAGGGGTGAGATAATATTATGTACCAGAAGACAGTCAGGGATTGTTTAGCTGTATGTACTAAGAGCAGTATAACTGTAGATTGTTACATTGGGAGAATGTGTGGGCTGCTCTGTTGTGCTCATTCTAATTTCCTGGAGCATATAACCTAGCCTACACACAAACCCTTCGGAAGCAGGGGTACAGGCTGGGAGACTGTGTTACATGATGAGGTTTGGGGACAGCTCTCTGTAGACAAAGGGTTCTTAACATCTTTTTGTGTTGTGGACACCCCCCCCCCCCCCCGCAACTTTGACAGTCTGGTGAAGCCTAGAAATCTCTTCTCACAAGAATGTTTTTAAATGCATAAAATAAAATACAAAGGAAATAAGAGGTCAATGAAAACCAAGATACAATTTGTTTCCCATCCAAGTTTACAGACCTCCTGTATTTATCCATGCATCTCATGGAGGTCTATGGATCCAAGGTCAAGAAACCCTGCTCTAAACCATGGGGTGGGTATAAATGCACACTTCTGCTTATGTTGGTGCCTGGGGCAAATTCCCCAGCAAATTCCCTTGCTCTGGTCTCTGGACAAATGGAATTCTACAACAACAGAAAGCAAAGTACACATATTTTTAGGTGATTATTAAAGATGAGAAAGCTTGATTTTCACCATAACTGAGAAAACATTTTTAGTTATTTGTAAGTTATCATTAAGTCCTTGTTCAATAAAAGGTGACCATTCAAAAGAAAAATTTAATTGCAATGAGAATTAATTAATTTCCCATATTGGTTCAAAAAAACACTACAAAATGGAAACAGCAAAGCAGGAAGAACATCATAATTATAAAAAAGAAAATATTGTAAAAATAAGACAGGGGAAGGAAGCAATATTGGGCCAAATCTAGAAAATTAAATTTGAATAGGGATTAATACAGGTTGGCTTTTTTTTTAAATGAACTTCACAAAAATAAAATGGAGTGGGCATGGATAGCTAACAATTAGTCTGAGAAAGATCTGAGTTTTTATTGATAAAAAGCTCAATTGTAAGGAAATGTAGAAATATGGTAGGCAAAATTATTAACACCAGCTCTTAGGCTGCATCAAGTGAGATGTAGTTCCCAGCACTAAGCAACTGATAAACCCAATGGGCTTTGTGGGCTCTAGAAGTATTAAGATCTGGTATTATGTTTTGGTACCACATTTTAGGAAGAACATTGTTAAACTAGAGAGCACCTAGAGGTTGGTGACAAACGTGTTGGAAGGTCTCAAGATCATGCCAAATGAACTTGGCTGCTAAACCTTCCAAACTTGGTTCCCGGAGGAATTTACACAGTGGCACAGAAGCTTGAGTTTGAACCTAATTCATAGGAAGCTTTTCTCCTTTAAGTTCTTATTCAAGAAGTTGCTTAAAGCAACTTTTTTAGTTTTTCAAGAAACTCCTGATATGGATTGAAATGCTTTGGACTTTTGGTCTCTATTATTTGATTTTATTGTGCCTGGTCATTATGAATTAGCTAAATGGTACAACTGTGAATATTTCTGAAATGATGAGTTTATTCATATGCTAGTCTTTAGGTCCTTGGTATACTTATTTACCATTTTACATTCAGTATTTTCCAGATTTCTCATGTGAGATGAACCCAGAATCATAACACTTTAGAATTGGAAGGGACCATAAAGATGACCTCATCAAATCCCTTCATTTTAAAGATAAAGAAAGTGAAAGATACAATACAATCTGTTTTACTCTGTTATTTTATGATTATCCAATTAATCTAGAGGTCCAATCTGAAGAGTAGAGAGGGATAGTTTGAAAATGAACCCAAGAGGCAAAGCCAGGCCTTGAGCTAGATAATGCAAGTTTAGGGAGTGGCACATGGTGGGAGGAAAATATGGGACACAATAAGCAGTAATCATTATTCTTATTCTTATTATTTCTTATTATTAATTATTTACAGATGTATATATCCTTAATGCCCCCAAATCTTGATCTTCGTGGTGTATAGGTATTTGTTATATAAGTCAAATTTCATGTGTTTTAATAAAGGCTCAAAACTCCATCAGACAGTGACAAACAGAAGGTACGATTTTTAAGTGGGAGTAAAGGATTTGGGAGGAACAGGGGTTGGGATGGGCAATTTGAAAACTGTCTAAGGCACAGAAATATCTTCTTTCAACTTTGTTCAGAAGGTATATTAAATGATGTCTCACTGGATTTGGTCTGTGATGGTCTTCATTTTTTTTAAAATTTATTATTATTATTATTTTTTTAGTGAGGCAATTGGGGTTAAGTGACTTGCCCAGGGTCACATAGCTAGTTAAGTGTTAAGTGTCTGAGGTCAGATTTGAACTCAGGTCCTCCTGACTCCAGGGCTGGTGCTCTATCCACTGTGCCACCTAGCTGCCCCGTCTTCATTTTTTTTTAATGAACAACTCAAATATTGGTATTGAGGGCTTGTTAATTTAGATTTCAGATAAAACCTAGGTCAAAATTATAAGCAAGGTAGGACCAGAATTCACAAAGTACATTTCATATCTTTTAGACTGTTGGTTGAAGCAATTCACAAATGTGAGGACAAAGGGGATGAGATTGTTCTCACAATATAGTTCAAGGGATAGCTTTTTAAAAAAATTTTTAAATCATAGTTCCTTGAAAGGTAGGGGCTGTTTTCATTTTGGTCATTTTATTTCTAGCATCTAGAATAGTGCTTAGAGAATAGTTTGTGCTTAATAAATAATTGTTTGGTTGATTTGCATGACAGCTAAATGCATTAACTGGGGATTTGATATGCACAAGTCAATCCACTATACTTGGCTTTAAGTCATTTCACTTAAAAGTTAAATAAATATTTATTGGTAACTACGAGGTTTTCCATTTTATTACGTCTTTTCTTTTAAATCAAATGTTTTCTTTTAAATCAAAATCACATAACATTTATTATTTTAGAATGCCAGAAGGGACATTAGAGATCACCAAATACATGGCATAAATAGATATCCTAAGGCCTGGAAGGGTCACTTGACTTGCCTAAGGTCTTACAGTTCAGTGCCATAGCTGGAACTAGATGGCAATCTTCCTGTTCAAAGTACTTTCCTCGATAGCCCTGTACCATTCTACCTTCACGAAGATAAAAAATTTAATTATATTCCATTGATTTAGTAATTAGCTGGTGTTAATTGTAGAAGTGTGGTCCAGTGACTCCTAGGGGTGTGCGGGTGGGGAGTGGGGTTAGCATCAGAGTCAAGAAAGCCTGGATTCAAATCCAGCTGCAAATGGATATTGGTTATGTGATCTTGGGCAAGTCACTTAATTTCTCAGGGCCTCAGGAAGTTGTATAACTATTTCTAAGTTTACAAAGAAGATGCTTATTAATAGCAATGGATGGTAATTGTCGTCCTGAAGTTCCTTAGAAAAGGGCTTCTTAAAGTTTTCCTACTTGCAACCCCTTTTTTCCTGAGAAATTTTTATGCAACCCCAGGTATATAAGTATATTTTATATATATATATGTGTATATATATATATATATATATATATACACACACACACACACACACACACACACACACATATATATATATATATATACAATGTCTTACTGTTGCCAAATGTTTTGTGACCCTGACATTCAGTTATATAACTTCAGATAATGTTGCAACTCCCAGTTTAAGAAGCTAGGCCTTAGACTCGTGAAAGAGCCAGTTCTCTTTATTCCCCCACCCTCATTTCTCTCTCTCTCTCTCTCTCTCTCTCTCTCTCTCTCTGTATTTATATCCTGTCACCCCAACTAGGTTTTAATTTCCACAGAAGAAATGGTGTTTTATCACAACTTCTTTTGTGTTTCTACAGGGCTAACTACTTTGTTTACTATAAGGAAGCCACAGACAATACATTCCTTTTTTTAATTAATAAAGTATTGGTGTATGATAAACCTAAGGGGACTAGAGCAAATTGATTTCAATATTATGTTCATAATACAGGCAACTCTAAGAAGTTTTATCACACATAATTTACATCTCATGATATACCAATTAATTTTTACCATGATAATTTTCTATTTTTTGCAAGAATAAAATAATTTCTGATAAATTGAAACTGACTAAAGTCTGAGATAACTGAAGTGATTTTGTAATTAGTTTACTTTTAAAAGGTAGACATCATGGTTTGAGAAGGACCTAGGGTAAAATAAAGGGTAAAGTAGCTTGTGATAAATTCCTTTGAGAGAAGTACCAGTAATAGTAATAAAAGCTAGAATTTATATAGTACTTTAAGTTTTGAAAAGTAATTTGCAAATATTATCCTCACAACAAACCTGGGAGGTAGGTGCTATGAATAGCCTCATCTTAAAGATGAGGAAACTGAGGCAGAGAGGTTAAGCAACTTGTCTAGGGTCACACAGGTAAGTATCTCAGTTGGCTGTGAACTCACATCTTCCTGCTACCAGGTCTAGCACTCTGTCTACTGTGCTACCTAGCTACTTTATTGTATATGGCAAAGTAAGGCATTTTCATGGGTCAAATTATGATACAGATGAATAGATCTCCAAGGTTCATTCATCTAAGTTTTGTATTCATCTTTAATCAAAGCTATCACAGTGAATTCACTTTATGTGTGGGCATGTAAAACCCAACAAAATGAATAAACAAAAAAACCTCTCTGGCTCTAGAATTCAAGGAATTAGGTTCAGATTTGAGCTTTGCCATTCGAAAACAGTAGGGCCTTTGACAATTCTAAATTTTGGGGGCCTCATTTTCCTCATCTATAAAATGAAAGCATTGGATTAGATGTCCCCTAAGGTATCGTCTAATTCTAAATCTGTGATTCCATATATTTATAGCCCAAAATCAAATTTAGGATGAATAGGGAGTGGGGGAGATAATCAGAGGACAATATATTAAAAGAACTTTAGACATCAAGTCTGAACTATGTTTTTCATATGAAGAAACTGAGGCCGAGGGAGGTTTAAGTGACTTCTAAAAGGTAACAAAGGAAGTAAGTGATATATACCCATTATCTGAACCTAGATTCTTTGGGCACTCCAATTCCAGCAGGCTTTCTATGCAAACTCTCTGGAAAAATGTCACGAAGTCAATTATATCACATATACATGCATACATATCTCTGTGTGTATAACAGGCAAATATATATGTGTGTGTGTGTGTGTGTGTGTGTGTGTGTGTGTGTGTGAAAATGGTGTATCTTTCTTGTAATCATGAGTTTATATGGAAACAAAAATTGTATTTTTTGTTTTAATGAATATGAGTATTTAGTACCTATATTTGGTCCAAAAATATGTGTTTATGTATATAGCAGATAGGTGGCACAGTAGAGCTCTGAGCCTAGAGTCAAGAAACTCATTTTACTGAGTTCAAATTTGGTCTCAGACATTTACTAGCTGTGCAACCCTGGGCAAGTCACTTAAACCTGTTTGCCTCAGTTCCTCATTTTTAAAATGAGCTGGAGAAAGAAATAGCAAATCATTCTAATATCTTTGCCAAGAAAACCCCAAATGAGGTCATAGAGTCAGAAACAACTGAATAAAACTGAATGACAGATATATGTATATTGCATGTGTTTACATATGTGAATATGTATATATAATATCTAAATACATATATCTATATGCATGCATGTAAAATATAAGTGTTTTTATACTCCTTTTTATACTAAGGGGAGGAATCTAAAATTTCATGAGTTATTTTGAAAATGGATGAGAGATGGGGCAATTAGGTGGCACAGTGGATAGAGTACCAGTCCTGGAGTCAGGAGGACCTGAGTTCAAATCCGGCCTCAGATACTTGATACTTACTAGCTGTTTGACCCTGGGCAAGTCACTTAAACCCAATTGCCTCACCCCCCCCCCCCAAATGGATGAGAGATACAAGTACATGTGAAATTAATGACAAGATTTTTTCCTAAAAATCCAGGAACATGGGGATATCTACAGTAACATGGAGATAAATCTTCAATATGTATCATTAGAATTATTTGGAGATACCACAAAAAAAGAAATGCCAAAAAAACCTTACTTACAATTCTCGTCCATTCCCAGACATCTTGAATCCACCAAAAGGGCTTTGAGCAGAAACCACACTATAGCAGTTCACCCTGAAAAGGCAAGAATATTTTACACTTATTTCAACTGATCCAATAGTCATTTATTTGGTGTATCTTGAGATTGGTTTTACCCATCTATTCTCTCTCTCTCTGTGTCTCTCTGTCTCTGTCTCTCTCCATCTATCTATCTATCCATCCATCTATTAATTAATTCCTTTATTTATTTGGACTGGACTTGAGACTTCTTTGGTTACAAGTAGTGTCCTTGAACTCCCAAGTGAGGAAGCTCCTGCTTCCAATGCACATACTGACACATGTTTTGCAACTTAGAGTTTTAGAGAGTTGCCCGAGTCCCTGAAAGGTCAAGAGTTACACAGCAATTATGTCAGAGGAAAGACTTGAACCCAAGTTCTTTTGCAATTGCCCAATATGCCATAGAAAGTAGGATTCGGCTTTTAGAAAATCTGAGGTGATGTATGGGGATAGAGGTCCTTAATGCCTATAATATATAAACTATAGATATTAAAATATCCTTGATGTTTGAGTAACTGACCTGCTGGTACAAATTCTTTTGAGCCATTTCTCATGCATTTTGCAGTACAAAGAGTTTACTTTTCAATTACTTCATTCTTTGTAATTGCTAATTATATTAATCCCCCCATCCCCATCATATATACTTTGCACACATTAAAAAGCTCATCTCTACCAGAGATCCTGGTATGTTGAGAATAACAAAGGAGCTTGACTCAATTATTCAAAAAAGAAAAAAAATAAATTCTCTACCCTTTTTCCAGTTACTCTATGAAGTTACAATAGGTAGTTGACAGCAGGTTACAAGTAATTTTTGGGCCTCCCTAACAAATTATACACCCTTTTAAAAAGAATTGGACCATTCATAAATACTTGAATGGATATTGGGGATGTTCTTTCAGCTAAAACAAGTGGAAGGATTGTCTTAATTGTTACTGCTTTGAGTTCTACAGATACATCAACACTTTCTTTTGGCCATGTTTGTCTTCAGTTACCGGATTCACTTTAAAAGCAACTATCGGGGGCGGCTAGGTGGCGCAGTGGATAAAGCACCGGCCCTGGATTCAGGAGTTCCTGAGTTCAAATCCAGCCTCAGACACTTGACACTTACTAGCTGTGTGACCCTGGGCAAGTCACTTAACCCCCATTGCCCCACAAAAAAAAAAGCAACTGTCTATTCCACAGTTTTAAGACAGAGAAAGGGAATTCCCCAAAGAAGAAATGGTCAGCAACACCTTCGATCTCAAAGTCAGGAACTTTGTGTTTCTAGGGTTCTTCTTTACATCTCAGAGCTACATCTCCATTGTGATATACAAGAAATGAAATCAATGGGTAGAGATTAAACTACCAAGGCATGAAAGATTTGACTTCAAATGACAAAACAGTCTGTTTCTGAAAATAATATACATATACATATACATATATATACACATATACATATATCACTGAGTTTTTAATACTGTCAAATTATTTGACCAGGGATTTAAATGATATTAGGTATAGTTGATATTTTATATCACTCTGCTTTATCTGGCAGGCATATATTATCTCCTGTTATCAAAGATTGTATCATTTTAAGTTTGGCATCATTAATGAACAAAGGGGGAAAAAAGTATTCATTCCTACATCTGTGCCTCATGTCCGGGAGTCATGTTAGTATAGTCAGGTTAGAAACTTAGAAATGTTATAGAAGTTTGATTTGAACCCAGATCCTCTGGTTCCAAATACAGCACTCTTTGCACTGTAATATAAAAGAAAGGAAACATGGGGAGTCCACTGAGAAGGTAAAGGGTAAGGATGATTTTGAAACATTAAGAAGATGATGGAATCAAATGAAAAAAAATTCACTATGATGGAGAGACAACGTGTGTAATACTTTTCAAGGATAGAAAAATCTTTTGGTTCCAGGAACTCCTTAGCACAGGGATTTGAAAACTAGGAGTTGGTACTCTGACCAAGAAGGAAGTGAATTGTGGACTGCTGTTGTCACTGTATTTTTGTTGTTGTTGTCCTTGGATAGAAAGTCTTTCTGAAATGTGATGGGACATGATTGTGGAGGAGAGTATGAAGGCAATCTTCAGCATAAATAGGGACTCCTGAGATAAATGGCCACTTGTACTAGCCTAAGGCAAAATAGAAAATGAATATGCAGTAGGTCTTTTGAAATGGCAGTGAGATCTCAAAATCAGTACACTTGGTGAGAGTGGGCAAGTTGAACAAGAAACTGATCAAGCACATAATGTCACTGAATAATATGCTCTAGGAGTATAACTGAATTTCAAGTTACACGACCTTCCTTGAGATTTTGACTCTACTCTTTACAACCTGTGTAAACAGAACATCACTTTGCCTGTAGTCTGTAAAATGTAGGTGTTGGATTAGGTAATCCCTGAAGCCTGACACCTCTAAAAGACAAAGTAACCAGGAAGAAGAGAGTACAAGTCCTACCTTTTACATACTGGCTGTGACACTGAGAAAGTTATCTAATCTCTCACTGTTCTAGGCAATTCTCTTAAAAGTAGCAGTGAAGGGGGCAGCTAGGTAGTGCAGTGGATAAAGCACTGGCCCTGGATTCAGGAGGACCTGAGTTCAAATCCGACCTTAGACACTTGACACTTACTAGCAGTGTGACCCTGGACAAGTCACTTAATCCCCATTGTCCTGCAAAAAAAAAAAAGAAAAAAGAAAGACAGAAAGAAAGAAAGATAGAAAGAAAGACAGAAAGAAAGAGACAGAAAGAAAGAAAGATAGAAAAAGTTGCAGAGAAGGTGCCAGTCTATCTTGATAAAAGGAACTGCCTCAGTGGGAGTGCTTTATACCAATAAAATCACAAAAATTATATTTATTATGTATGTATATATATATGTGTGTGTGTGTGTGTATTTATATACATATACACATGTATGTGTATTTAATGTTATATAGAAGAAAGCTGCCTGAGCATAAGTACTGTGCCATATGTATTTTTTTCTTTAGTATTTTACTTTTTCCCAATTATATGTAAAAACAATTTTTAACATTCATTTTTAAAACTTTGAGTTCCAAATTCTCTCCCTTCCTCCCCCCTGCTTTGAGAAGGCAAGCAATTCAATATAGGTTATACACATGTAGTCATGCAAAACCTTTCCATAGTAGTCAGGATCTGAAAGAAAACAGACAAAAAATTCAAGAAAAATAAAGTTAAAAATATGCTTCAATCTGTGTTCAAACACCATCAAGTCTTTCTCTGGGGATAGCATTTTTCATCATGAGTCCTTCGGAGTTGTCTTAGACCATTGTATTGCCGAGAACAGCTAAGTCATTCACAGCTGTTCCTCTTATAACATCTCTGTTACTTTGTACATAGCACATTTCACTTTTTATCAGCTCATATAAGTCTTTCCAGGTTTTTCTGAAAGCATCCTGCTCGTTATTTCTTATAGCATAATAGTATTCTGTCATAATCACATACCACAATTTGTTCAGCCATTTCCAAATCTGTGCAACATATTTTGCTAATGCCTTCCACAACATTTAGCATAGTGCTAAGCATGTAATTGGTGCTCATAAATAACTGTTTGAGTTTTTTCTGGTTGTTCCAGGGCTGTGATTTCATCAGTTACAGACAACTCCCTTGTTTCGAATTGCCCTCTGCTGGTGGAGAAAGGCAACTCCTATTGTAACAAAATTTTAAAGTAGTTCTTGGGACATAAGAGGTTAATTGTCTTCCTACCCAGCTATTATTTGTCAGAGCCTGGTCTGGAGTCTCAGTCTTCCTGACTCCAAGGATGGATCTCTATCTATTAATACAATTCTGCTTCTCTAATAGTTGAAATTAAACAGCAAATTTCAGGAAAACATTTTCAAGAAATAAACCACACAGGGTGAACAGACCTCAATTTAATTATAACATGTTTCATCAATAAAATTATCAGTAGCTCAGAAAACACAGGAAGGCCACATTCTAGAATGCCACCTGGTCTGAAAGAGAAACAAATTCGATTCTATAAATGTCCAAGTTGTTCTGTTAATGTCATTTGATCCCAAAGGCCACATCAATAATGTTTGACTCACCAGACTGTTCCAGCTTGAAGGGCAGAGGAAACTGTGATGGCTTTATCCAGGTCTTTGGTGAAAATGCCTGCGGCTAAGCCATAGTTGGTGTGGTTGGCCCTCCTGATCACTTCATCAATATTTTTAAACTTCATAATTTGTTGGACTGGTCCGAAAATCTGCTCCAGGCAAAAGAGGAGAGATGAGGTGGGGAGGGCCTTAGAGGGAAGCTTTTGGTCTATGATCCTATACCTCAAATTTGCCGCATTTGCTTCAGAATTAAAATTTCGGTTGGAAATACATGTTCAAAACATTCCTTCTCTAAATTATTTTATAAGAGCTTCACAAATACAAACAAAAAGCCATGGAAAACAATGTCTGACCTCCTAGGAGAAGATATTCATTGAGGTGTCAAATTATTTTAACTATATAGCAACTATTTTTGCAATGATTTTAACTATTAGACTGAGCATGTTTTAGGATTAGGTAGCTAGCCTTGATCAGTAGCCATAGCCAGATGTCACATTGCCAGCTTTGTACCAAGGGAGGAGGAAGCTATTCAGGCAAAACCAAGGAGTGACTTGAATGTTTGGAGCTCAGCGCCACACCTCAATTCCCTATGGTTCATTAATTCCAAATTGTTTGCATGATCCAATCAGAAGGAATATTGACTTATGCTTACTAATCAGAATGATCATGGACAAATCAGTTCATCTCTCTAGGTCTCATTTCTTCACCTGTAAAATTAAAAGATGGGACTAGATAGATAGATAGATGGATAGATAGATTTTTTTTTTGCAGGGCAATGAAGGTTAAGTGACTTGCCCAGGGTCACACAGCTAGTTAAATGTCAAGTGTCTGAGTCTGGATTTGAACTCAGGTCCTCCTGAATCCAAGGCCAGTGCTTTATCCACTGTGCCATCTAGCTACCCCCATGAGGTATTATTTCAAAGGTGTTTGGAGGGAATGTTGGGAGAACACCTGTGACTAGATTATTAAAGGTACTTTCCAGTTATAAATCTTATGGTCACTATGATCATACCCTTGATGAGGTCTTTTTCTTCCGTTGATATTTGTTTTTTTAAATTTGATGGGTAATTATAATCAATAAATGTTAATGGTTAAAAAAAGCACTGGGACTTTTAGATACTTGCAGAAATTACTTTGAGCTGCCTCTTTGAGGTAACAAGTCATTTGCTCTGACAATGAACAGAATGAATCCTCAGGTATTTGTGGTCAGCCACAGGTTTTGAGGTTCTCCCTGTCTCTTATCTTTCAGGTGGGCTAAAACCATTCTGAACCAAGATATTAACCTTTTTTTCCTTTTCCTGCTGGAGTCAAGAAATGCGAATATACAATTGAGAAAGGAACAGACTGAGGAAGGAAAGGGATTTGTGAATTTTTACAAAATGGTCCAGTTTGTAACCCTTTCAAGTTGAGTCAGTAGTTGTTTTCTATAATTCAATCTACCCAACCCTTTCTGTGTTTTTCCATTTACTTTGTCCAGTTTGTTATAAAAGAGATGTGACAGCACGATTCCATGAATTAACAGTAAGGGGAAAATTCCCTGTGCAACTCAGAACATTTCCCATCCCATTCTCTCCCCTCTTTAGGCGCTGGGGCAGTGGGAGCATCTCCACTCTGCCACCCCCCATTCACACTGAGATATTTGTGATTATTCATTTTTGCCTTTAACAGTGGCCAAGCTCATCCAGTTCCATTCTGGTTAAAAAGAACCTGTTGTATGCCTTGATTGTTGGTGATTGTGAAATCTGTCTGTGGTGAGGGTATATGAGGGTTGCTCTCAGGAACAAGGGAGTTGCAGAATGATTTGGAAGAATTTTCCCAGTTGTAGCTTTTCTTTCCTCTGGCTCCAGGGGACTCCTAATCAGAGCTTTGTGATCTCAGGCATGAGTGAATAAGATGACTGTGTACAAATCTCCCTCTGCCCATGTGACCTTAAAAGATCAGTGTACCTCTTTATTTACCTTACCAGGAGATAGGGTGCAGAGAACGATGAGAACAGCCCTGACATGGATTCCTATAGAAGATTTTGGAAAACCTCCAATTTGGAACTAGAGTTAACCCTCCATTTGGTGGCATTAGAGAATCTTAAAAGCTATCAAGCACAGCCCCACCTGTTCTCACAGGAAATCCCTTCTGTGCATAATTGCCTCTTTATGGATTATCCATAGTATAATTTAAATCTTTGATTGGCTTTTCCTCACCACCAGATGAATTTCTGGATTACCTCTTAGAAACTTTTAATTGGTATTCATTCAGGTAACACAAGCACATCTTGGTACTTTTCCAAGAGAAAAAAAATAGTTTGGAAAGCAAATCTGCTGTGTGTGTGGCTGAGGCTGGGGGTGTGGGACTGATTAATGTGTCTGAGTTACCCTAGGCAACACTTGAGGAAGAGGGTTCATTTTCCTTATGTGAAAAGTAAGAAACAAAGGTCCACAAGTCTTGTATGTTGCATATGTTTTCAGATTTTTGTCAATGTATCGATCTGATGTTTTTCACCCCTTTCCTTCCTTCCTTTTTTTTTTTTTTTTGCTTTTAAACTATTACTTGTCATATGAGATGGTTCTGTGGGAGAGGAAGAGGAAGGATACTGGGGAAAATGAAGGTAATAAAAAATATATATATAAATACAAATTTGTTTTTAACAAATGTTAAAAATGTGAGTTAAATAGGTGATGTTGAAGGTAATTTTCAGCTCTAAAAGTAAACACGATGCTTTTGAATTATGCATTACACTGATCTCCTACGTTTGTTCAAAAATGGACAGAAGTTTTCAAACAACCATACCAAGGAAACAGTTGCTGACAATATGGGAGATTACAGAGACAGAATGTTGCATGTATTATCAGAAAATGATTTTATTAATTGAATTTGCTGGTTTTCCTTTGTAATAAGGGAGGGGTCAATGACCATGGTATTAAAAATAGGTATCAATAAAACAAAGAAAAATACATATTGTGGCCTCATTATATAATATGTAAAACACACATTATATAATATATTAATATATTATATTATGTACATACATATATCAAAATATAACTGAAATTGAAATGGTATGATAGAAAACTACTTCTAAAATTATGTATAGATATACGAACCATATAAAATATACTATATAGTGATAATTTATTATATATACAAATGACTTCTACAATAATACATAGATATAAAAACATAATTCATTATATAGAAACTACATTTAAAATGTTTGTAATATATTATATATAATGACTTCTAAAATTATATATAAAAGATATATATATAGCACAGATACTAATATATGCTATATTTTATATAATTAACAATATATGATATTTATATTGGTATTTATATTAATTCTAATATGCTACATATTATAATCTTATATAATTTACTATATTTAATGTAGTAAATTATATAAATGTATGTATACTATATAATATATATAAATTATACACATGTATATATACACATGTCTATGTATCTGTGTATATTTACTTATGTGTGTATATAAAACAGATTGCATATATATTTTACTATATATGCATATACACACTTGCTTTTAGAATTCGTTTTTTCTTTTTTTTTCTTTTTTATCACATCCTTCCAAATTCAGTTTAGGTCTGACCCACAAGTAAGAAAAAGCCAGGCTAATGATTCACAGGAATCTAAGCTTTCTTTGAACAAAGGTAAAGACCATCTATAGGGAAAAATGATCATCTCTGAAAGAGAAATGAACTTATTCAAAGGATTCACTAGAGTTGACTGCCACTGTAACAGAGAGAGCTATGATAGAGCCAAATTAAATGAACAGCAAAAGCAGTGTAGTCTAATAAAAAAAAGTCAGGAATGACTAGGTTCTCTTTCATACTGTCACCAATTATACATACATATATATATATATATATATACACATACATATATATGTTTATGTGCGTGTGTGTATGACTCTGGGCAAGTCACTTTGTCATCTCTAAGCCTTGGTTGTCTCATCTGCAAAAGAGACAATACCTAGTTTGCCTATCTAATAAGGGGACAAAAATATATGGAGAATTAGTCATTTTACCTGTTTTGAGAAGTATTAATAAACTTAAAGTTAATAAGTTCATTATGGTATGGATACTAGCTAGCCTCAAAGTCAGAAACATCTGATTTCAAATCTTGCTTATGATTTATTAGCTTTTGTAATGGACAAGTCCCTTAACTTTCATGTGTTTTAACCAACTCCCTAGGATGTACTTATGAAATTATAATAGACTGGTTCAGGTCTGCTTTGGTAGAGGGAATTCCTAACACTGGTAAAATCACAGGGGGCAGCTAGGTGGCATAGTGAATAGAGCACCAGCCCTGGACTCAGGAGGACCTGAGTTCAAATGCAGCCTTAGACACTTGACACTTATAGCTGTGTGATCTTGGGCAAGTCACTAAACCCTCATCCCCCCCCTCCAAAAAAAAAAGAATGTAAAGAATATAAAATCACAGAAACTTCATCAATTTTTGACAGCTTACTGGATAGGGAAACAGAGGGATATCACCACTTGACAGATAAATAGTTGAGACATAGGGATAGCAAAGTGAGTGGCACAAGGTAACCCAGTGTTAACAAGTTAAAACTGCACCAAGACTTTTGGAACGCCCAAAATAATTTCTAGTTATTATTTTTATATTTTTTTTAAATGAGAGTATTGGATACACTGACTTCTGAGTCTCTCTGCTCTAGATCTATCATCCTATGGTTTTAAGAGTGTGATAGGGCAGCTAGGTGGTGCAGTGGATAAAGCACCAGCCCTGGATTCAGGAATTCCTGAGTTCAAATCCGGCCTCAGACTCTCCAGCCTCAGATGCTTGACACTTACTAGCTGTGTGACCCTGGGCAAGTCACTTAACCCTCATTGCCCCACCAAAACAAAAAAAGAAAAAGAAAGAAAGAAGAGTGTGATAAAAGATAAGAGATAAAACAAATAATTCTTTGGGAAAAGAATGAGTAAATAAGACAAGGATGGTTATAGAGGAGAGAAAAGGAGGGGGTATTCTCCAAGGATTTTGGTGAATTTTACAAGGAAGATAAAACTAATGTTTTCTCTATATTCCTGTTAGATAAAACATGCAAGCTACTCTATAATCATTAGAGTGCTGTTACCCCATGATTATCATTTTTCTTATTAGATAGAATAAGAGGAAGGGCAAGCAGAAACTTTAGTTGGATAGATGGAAAAACCATTTGACATTTAGGGTGATGTGAACACTAGCCTAGTAAAGGCTGTGAAGTGTTCGTTATTACAGATGCTGCAGCCACAAACAAACAAGCAATTTGTTCTGGTTGGCTTAATTATCTGATAATCTGAAGTCAGTGCATTGGATGAGATGGCATCTCTAGGTTCAATGGGACTTTTTCTTAAAGGTCTAGAAATTTAGAGACAGAAGCTTCTCAGAACATTACACTTTTTTTTTTTTAAAGTGAGAAACAATCTTATTTATTCATTGGTACATTGCAAGTTGGAGAAACACTGCAGTGATGAAGAAAGTCAGTGTCGGATCAACCAAACTCCTTATTTTCACAATATCCATTTACAAGGAAATTATAATAATATTCAACACAGCCTAACACAACATTCTTGGTTTTCTGATTCTTAAATGGGTTTCTATGTTTCAAATGATACTTCACAAACTAAGGCCAAACCGGCAATTACCTTCCTGAAGGGAGGTGATTTAAAGGTTCCCCATTATTGAAAAGGAGGCAAATCCCTATGACATATATTACTTTTTGTGACTTCTTAAGTATTTTTTGGTTTTCTTTTAACAGGTGGAGAGTTCTCCTTTTTCTATTCTGCATATATATTTATATGCAAATCTGGGAATTGCCATATGACAATTAGTAATTATTGCCAGGTGGTTTGGGGGTGCCCTTGTTTCCCAGCCTAGATGACAATAGCTAAAACCACATCAATGACTAAGAGAAGCAAATTGAGGTGAAACAAGAAGTAGAGAGAAGCATCTACTAGGAAAGTTGTGCCTTGAAAATGGACCCTTTGTGTGCAAGGGTATAGTGAAAAGAGAAAAAAAAGTAATTTCAAGAACAGAATGTAACCAAGTCTTACCTCTTCTTTGGCAATGCGCATCTCATCAGTAACATTAGAGAAAACTGTGGGCTCAATGAAGTAACCTCTTTCTCCCCATGGTCCTCCTCCACACTCCAGTTTGGCCCCTTCCTTCTTCCCACTCTCAATGAGGTCAAGTATCTTGTTGTATTGTTCTTTATCAATCTTCATGAAAATATGAAGGGGTGGGACAGATTGAAGGTGAGAAAAGAAAAAGAAACAAACTAATAATTCAGTCCTTCCTTGAACTTGCAATTCAAAAAAGAAAATATTGTTAAATACTAAATGTTACATCAAAATAGTTTCCTTGTCCTGAAGTTTAACTTCTTTTATCCCTAGAATTAATTATAAATCTTAAACTACTACACAAAATATTAATTGTTAACATTGTTGATAACACAAATGTGAGTGTTGAGAAAATATATGGCTAAGTAATTAAAACTGGTCTGTGACGGAGAGTTAAACTAAGGGTGAAAAGATGCGTCGCATTTAAACATCCTTGTTTGGTTGGTCTTTAGTAAATATCTGAACGGAGCAGTTTTGGATTCTAGCCCATCTTATACTAAAATCCTAATGGAAACATAATGATATAATTCTTTCAAACTATAATTTAGCCAGAGTCTATTACAACAAGCTCAAAATGTGGAATAAGAAAAAAAATCAGTTATTCAGACTTTACTTTTATTTGGCACAAGAAAATTAGAGTAATTTTAACCTGGGACTACAATTTAGTTAGTTCCAAGGTGTTTCACTCCCCCTGTCCCTAGATGAGTTCATCTAATATTTCAATGAAAATGAATAAAATAACATTTATTCATTGACACATTTTTATTGTTTTCTATTTTAAATTCTAATTATTATAAATAGCAAGTGTGTATACACTATTTACTTGACAAATCACTTCATGTCTTTATAGCTGTTCATTTCAAGTCTCATGTAAAGATAAGTGGCAAGATCATATTTTAATATTTTTGAAAACTCAGGCATAATTCTATTTAGAATTTTCAGAATGTGTTTACTGATAAGAGCCAGTCAGTTTAGGAAGTTGAAAGTTTGTTTTCAAGAAGTTCACTTTATCAGGTACTTATTCAATACTTTCTTTACGGCATTAAAAACAATGAGGCCTGGGTGTGGTGATGCACTCTTGTTATCTCTGATAAAGTGGGAGGCTTAAGCCTCTGAACTGCTCTTAAATTGGGAGTTCTGAGGTGTTAGCACAGCTGAAGCTGAGTGTCTATACTGAGTCCATCACCAATATGATGAAGCCATAAGGTGGTAAGAGCACCAGCCTTCCCAAGAAAGGGCGAGCTGGCCTACATAGAAATGGAGTAGGTCAAAGCTTCACACTTATTGGCAGTGAGATCAGCCCCATCAGTGGCTAATACACTATTAGCCTGGGCAAAATAGACCCATCCCTCAAAAATCCCCACAAACAAACAACAACAACAATGACAAAAAAACCCACCCCCCCCAGCACAATAAAAATGCATTCAATATACATATCTTCATTATTTGTTCTTACTGTGGGAATAGAAATATATATTTTTTACATTATGTAATTCACGTCAATACATAAGATTGCAAGAGAGCCAAAGGATACATGGCAGGCTTCCCAAAGCAGGACCCTCATGGATCACTTTCTCCTTTCACTTTCTCTATTCCACCACCATTATTAGCATTCAGGAAAACACACAATAAACTCTATACCCATGAATACAACCTTGCATTTCCAGTTTGGATCTTTTGGTTATGCTCTACCACCATACTATCACTTTCCTACAGGATGTCACTTCACAATAAACAAGCAGAATCATTGGGGACATAAATTTAGAACTACAAAGAGCCAAGAAGGTTATGTAGTATTAGCCACTCATTTACAGTGGGGAAACCAAGACCAAGATAGGTCCAGTGTTATATGCAAGGTCACAAGTATAGTAAGTGGGAGAGCTGGGTATCAAGTCTAGTATGTTTTTGTTTTTCAAGTTTATGTGAAGTTTATTGTCACATGTAATAGCTAGAATGCATACATGTAGTCTGAATGCATTCATGCCGGTAGCCTGCATGAGACTACTAGGGGGCAGCTAGGTGGGGCAGTGGATAAAGCACCCACCCTGGATTCAGGAGGACCCAAGTTCAAATCTGACCCCAGACACTTGACACTTACTAGCTGTGTGACCCTCGGCAAGTCACTTAACTCTCATTGCCCTGCCTCCCCCCAAAAAAATAAAAAGGAAAAAAGGAAAAGAAGAGAAACTACTAAATTCCATTAAATTACCCATTTTTATACCTTTGATTAAATAATTCTGGCTTCTTGTCTTTATCAAACATTATTCCCCAATTGACATAATATGGACAAAAGTCCGTTTTCTTATTGTTGAAGACATTTTGTTTTTTCAAAAGCTCAGGTCCCCTGTAGAAACTATCTTGCAGTTTATCAGCAGCTCTATTTTCTCCTTTCACTGTTTTGTTACTTTGTGGTTTGGCACAAATTGTTTTGCTTTATACAATTCTGTTATGCGCAAAATTTTAAAATTTCAGAGCTTAAGTGGTTGGATCAGAGTCAGACAGTTATTTAAAATTTGAGGTAGGATTCAAACGTAGGCCCTTCCATTTCTAAGGTTTGCAAAGAATGAATGAATTGCAGTTTGTTTTCTAAACTGACATTACAGAATTGTGAGTTAATAGATTTGAAGCTGGAAGTAATCCTGGAGGTGATCTAGTCTAATCCTCTCATTTTCAATAAAGAATACTGAGGCTCCATGAGGTTAAATGACTTGCCCAATACCACGTGATAGTAGATCTGAAATTTGAACCCAGGTTCTCTGACTTTATACCCACCATTCTTTTCATTCTATTACACTGCTCCCTTCATTCTGCAGACTAGTTTTGTCAGTTGTATTTCAGTCATCGGTATTCTTTTATGGTCCCGGGCTATAAATATTGGAGACCTGTTTGAGTTTTTGCTTTTCTTCTTCCCCTCAGCTATTCTACAAAATGTCCTTCATATCTGGTCCTTCCTCTCCATCCCTGTTATCATTCTAGTCCAATCAGCTCAAACCTAGATTATTGCAACAGCCTTCTCTCTCTTCTCTAATCCATTCTGCATAAAAGGGAGCTTGTCATCCTAATCTTTGTAAAACACCACTTTCATCATCTTTACTGTTTACTTCATCAAGTAAAAAATCTTCATCTTGGCTTTTACTTTCAAACCCCTTCATAATCTTACCACACCCTTTATACATGACTTCAGTTCTCACCACTCCCCCTATAAGTACCCCCTTCTCCAGAAAGGCCAGCCTTTTTAATGACTCTTAAATATATACCAAGCTGTTTGGCACCTCTTTGTTATTGCTCATGATATTGCCCTTTCCTGGAATGGTCTTTCATGTGTTTTTGTCTTTACAAAGCCCATCATTCCGTGAGGCCCAGATCAAATCTATCTCTCTGACTAGTCCAGCCGAAATTGATCTCCTGATTTTCTGAATTAGATTATAGCCTCCTTGAGAACAGGAAGTAGAAATGAACACTGGACCTGTTCAAATCTGATCCCCCCAACTTGAGTCATGGAACAATTTCAGGATCTTCCATGAGTACAGACATGTCTGAGACATTTCAGCATGAGCTAGATCTGGGCAAGATCCCTCCTGAGGCTCAGGGACTCAGGTCCTCCTGATTCCAGGGCTGGTGCTCTATCCACTATGCCACCTAGCTGCCCCCGAGGGAGTCATTTTAGAATACTAGGATTGTGGGTAAGTGAATGGGCTATTGGATGTCTCATATAATTGACATTCCATATTCAGTTTCAGGTAGACATAGGCAATTCACAGTGCATTGTCTATCAAGGTCATTTGATTTTGCAATTTTTTTGTGGTCAGATGTAAAAACGAAACGATAAAATATTTATCTTTTGTTTGCACAGTGGAAAAGAGTCTTGAGAACTGACCCATCAAATAGGAGGATGAAGCAATAGGCCAAATGTTCCAGGTGAATGAAGTCTCTCTTTGTGATAAATTCTTTCCCACAAAAACAACAAAAGGTATTTTTAAAATGTGGGGAAGCCCTAGGGGTGTTTCAGGATCTTTTACTTTTTTTGGTCTCAGTATACTTATTGGTTTAAATGCAATTTATGATAAAATCTTTTCATTATTTTGGGGGATTAAGGTCTAATGAGCTGTTAAATCACCAGCCTATTGACAGACAAACTCTTTGTTTCTTAGTGAACTATATCTTCCTTTTGGAAGCAATAAAACATTTGAGTTATCTTCTTTTAATTCCTATGGATCTCCTAGTCTATCTGGTGGGGGGAGAAACATGTTATGGGTTCTACAGTCAGCTATCTTGGGCTTGATGCTTTAAGTTCGAGAAATTCTTTTTCATTTCCCCATATACATCTTTAAAATATATACTCTGAAGAAATCAAAGTTAAACAAATTCCATTGAAAATACAGATGACAGGGGGCAGCTAGGTGGCACAGTGGATAGAGCACCTGCCCTGGAGTCAGGAGGACCTGAGTTCAAATTTGGACTCAGACACTTGACAGGTACTGGCTGTGTGACCCTGGGCAAGACATTTAACTGCAATTGCCTCACAAAAACCCCACAAAAAAAACAAAAAAGAAAATACAGATGGCACTTTCTTCTGTTATTTGTCCTGATATAGTAGATCAAATCATAAAACACAATTAAGAAATACCTTGACTCTCTTATTTACCAGATTTGGTCAAATCAGTCAGCTCCCTTGAAAAGTGTTTCAGAAGCAACACAGTTGCAAAATGGCAGAGGTAAAATGGAAATAAATACTGTTTCATTGGAAACATTTGCATATGTTGGGACCATTAGTTTTCTATGTATAGACTCTACCAAATCCTAAGAGTTTCCTGTTGGATGACTTGATTGAAAAAGGAATAGTGGAAATGGGTCCTTGTTTTCCTCTTGGAATAGTAAAAAATAGAATAGCTAGATCTAAATGGACATGGAGGTGAAACTGAAGGGAGGAATGAAGGGAATTATTTCAGTGAAGGTCGGTGTGTCTTTAGAAATTGGATTACAGCATGGGCACAGGTGGAAGGGGGCAAACTACTCAATGTTTAGTATAGCCTCAATCTGAAGAAGATGAGTGATACAAATAGGAAAGGAAAGAGGTCTGAGACATATGAAAAGAAAGCAATTTTGCTAGCTTGCTACTACTAAATAGATTGGGGAAAAGGTTTAAACAAAGAAACTAACCTTCTGGAGAAAGGAGTTGGCTTTAGTAGTCGAAAGAAAAAGTATAAAGATTTATACCTTTCATGTGATGGAGGGGGGTGTTTAGGACATAGCCATCTTTAAGGATGATTGTGGGGTACTGAATTAGCTGGTCAGAGCAAGGGAGGAAAAACAAGATGCTGAGGAAGGAAAGAGTAACTTTCATTTGGTGTAGAGAGGAGGCAAAAGACACTGGTGAGAATTAGGGTGTTTTTCACCCACTGAATTTGGTGGGGTTTTTGAAAATCCAGTCTTAATTCTAAATTTGCAATAATTGATTTCAGAAATTAATATGGCATGGCAAGAAGAACGAGGTATGGAATTCTGAATATCATTCCAACTTGTTCCAGTCAGCTTTTGAAAGACATCAAGACAGGATCCAAGAAAGACTAGATAGATAGAGAGAAAACAGAAAAAATGAATACATTATATCGCTGTGTGGCTTCTATTGTATGTGCTTCCTTATTGACCAACCTGAGGGCCTTGTTGTACTCCTGGATTCAGAGGATCCCCAAGAGTGTATTTCTTGGCACGCTCTACACTTCGCTGGACAAACTCATCATAAATTGATTCTTCCACAAAGATCCTTGATGCTGCTATGCAGCACTGGCCTTGGTGATAGAACACACCATGGTGTGCAAATTCCACAGCATTATCCACTGTAAAGGAAATGTGAAATTGCAGATTAGTTAAAAGGAAAACCTCTTCTCTCTATAAAGGCAGGACTGAGTACAAATTCAGCCTCAGAAAATTAGTAACCACTTGACCCTAGCAAGTGACTTAACATCTTTTTACCTGTTTCTTCAAATGTAGGGACAAAAAGAACACCCACCTCTCAGGACTGTTGTGAGAATCAAATAAGATATTTATAAGGGGCTTAACACAGTGCTTTTGACCTAGTAGGTACTATATAAAAGTTTATTACCTAGGGCAGAGGAAGTACTTTTTAACCCTTAAAATACAGAGCACATAGCCTAAATGAATTTTGGGCTTGATTGTCACTGATTATTTGGTTGGGGCCTGCATTAAAACTGGATAATGGGGGGCAGCTGGGTGGCACAGTGGATAGAGCACCAGCCCTAGATTCAGGAGGACCTGAGTTCAAATTCGGCTTCAGACACTTAACACTTACTAGCTGTGTGGCCCTGGGCAAGTCACTTAACCCCAATTGCCTCACCAAAAAAACCAAAACCAAACCAAACAAAAAACCAAACAACAACAACAAAAAACCCCCAAACAAAAAAAACACACACACACACACACACAAACCCTGGATAATGGGGGGAAACTCAAAATGGCTGCATTTACATCTCCAAAGCATCACTGAAATGATTGAGGTAATTGACCTTTGATGTACAAACCTATTATAAAATTGACATCTGTGGCAGAACTGAAAGATTCCTTAATATTTGCAATCTTTTTATTCCTGCCTCCCAGCAAATGTCAAAATGCCTCAAATATATTACATTTCAATATAAAATCCTACCTGCCTATGCACTGTGGAGAAAATGGCACAGACATTTAAAAATACTATAATTAAACTTATTTATTCTTTTTATAAGTGTTACATTTATTTCTAAAAGTGAGAGGCAGCTTAACTTGGAGTTGGGAAAACCTGAATTTAAATCATGATTCAGATACTGGTTGTGTGTCCTTGGTTGTTAGTTACTTAGCCTCTCTTAGTTTTTTTCATTTGTTAATTGGGGATATTAGGAACACCTGTCTCATAGGGTTGCAAGCATCAAATGATACAGTATAAGTAATCTGTACACCTTAAAGCACTATATCACTGTTGGCTATTTCTATTAAACTCAAAAGACAACACAGTTGCCTTTAAATCCTAATTATCTAGGAAGCTGAAACTCAACTGTAGAGTAATTTTTTGGGGGGGGGGGCAGGGCAATGGGGGTTAAGTAACTTGCTCAGGGTCACACAGCTATTAAGTTTCAAGTGTCTGAAGTCAGATTTGAACTCAGGTCGTCCTGAATCCAGGGCAGGTGCTTCATCCACTGGGCCACCTAACTGCCCCATCTGTAGAGTCATTTATAATAGTTTTTAAAAATCGCTTTACTAAACTGCTAAGGTTAGCTTATTTCCTGCCCCAAAAGGAGTTGCATCTTATTCTGTCTTTGGTTTAGGAGCCTCTGTGGTAAGTCTACTTTATCACCCAATTTTACTTAGATTTTTTAAAAGCAAAAATAGGAACCATTTTCTCATGTGCTTAATAAAGTCCTTTTTGTAAAAAAAAAGCCTTTTCAAAACATTGCTGTTTTTTTCTTTTTTTTCTTTTTAGTGAGGCAATTGGGGTTAAGTGACTTGCCCAGGGTTACACAGTTAATAAGTGTTAAGTGTCTGAGGCCGGATTTGAACTCAGGTACTCCTGACTCTATCCACTGTGCCACCTAGCTGCCCCCGTTTTTTTCTTTTTTTTCTTTTCAAAACATTGTAACAAGACATCATCATTTAGAAATCTATACAGGTAAGTTATTGAGGGGAACGTGGTGGAGTGCAATGATTCCATGTGTCCTTTAGACTTGAGTTTAATAATCCTTCTGTTGATATCACAGTGTCACAATGTTCTTCATTTAGCTTAGTCTATCACTAACAGATAATATTTAATAATATTTAATCATAGAAAATAATGATTTGCGGTCAATAAGCACAAATAGGTTTTGGATTTTTTCTTTTTTGCATTCTGAAAGAGACCTTAGTAGAATGTGATCTCTCAGTTGCTGTGAGTTTTTTTTTAAACTTAAAATGAAAATGAGGCTGTCATATGTACATAGGAATGGCAGACACTTATGCTCCTGAACCCATGGAACATCAGAGCTGGATAGGATGTGAGAGTTATTTTGTCCCACACTATTTTTTAAAGCAGAGCAAATAGACACAGAGAGGCTATGACTTGCTGAACTTCTGCAGTTACTTAATGACAGAGCACAGACTCAGATTCAGGGTTTCTGGCTTTCAGGCAGGAATCATCCTTCAAATCCTTCTGACTTCCAGGCTTGTTAACCCTTCACAAGACTGTTAAGATGAATCGAAAGAGATCCACTCACCTAGAATTTAGCCGATTGGAAGGCATTTGTTAAAAAATGGAAACCAAGGGAAAAGAAAGATAAAAATATTAATTGTACTCACAGTCAGCATCAGCAAATATAATGCAAGGGCTCTTTCCCCCAAGTTCCAGGGTAACCCTCTTCAGATTGCTCTTCCCAGCAGCCTCTTTGATTAGCTTGCCAACCTGAAATGGAGTATAAAAATGAAGGTTATCTGAGTACTCCTCTTAAGAAGGAATGTTTATCTGAGATCTAGAGGGCCGGCGTGAGGGGGAGACCGGGAAGAGCACACGCGCCAGGGCGCGTGTGCCGGTGGGTGAGGGAGTCAGAGGGGACAGGGGGAAGAGGGCAGGCGTCAGGGGGAGACGGGGAAGAGCGCAGGCGTCAGGGGGAGACGGGGAAGAGGGCAGGCGTCAGGGAGACACGGGGAAGAGCACACGCGCCAGGGCGCGTGTGCCGGTGGGAGAGGGAGTCAGAGGGGACAGGGAGGAAGAGGGCCGGCTTGAGGGGGAGACGGGGAAGAGCACACGCGCCAGGGCGCGTGTGCCGGTGGGTGAGGGAGTCAGAGGGGACAGGGGGATAATATGAAGAGAATCAGATTTTATTTGAGAAAAATCATTAATCTGTCATATTAGAGAGTTGGTGTCTCACTTGCCATGTTAATCTATTTTTAGTTACAAAAGCTTTCTGTGCCTAAAGACACATGGTTTTAAGGAAGATTAGAAAAATGTGAAAGCAAAAAGCAGTTGAACAAAGGTGCAGAGGATGCTAAGAATCCCAAAGCACATAGGATTAAAAATTGGGGGATTCTTAGGTATTTTAGCATGTGCTTATATAAGTACCAGTGTTTAAGGGGTCAATGGGATATCACAATTAACCCTGAAGCTAAGGGAGCTATTTGGACATCAGAATACCTGGATTCAAATTCCAGCTTTGATACTTCTTAGAAGTATGAACACGCAGATTTTAGATGAATAAATCAAAGGTATCTATAGTCACATGAAAAAAATTCTCTAAATCACTATTGATTAGAGAAATGCAACAACTCTGAGGTACCACCTCACATCTATCAGATTGGCTCCTATTTCAGAAAAGGAAAATGATAAATGTTGGAGGGGATGTAGGAAAACTGGGATACTTAGGCACTGCTGGTAGAGTTGTGAACTGATCCAACCATTCTGGAGAGCAATTTGGAATTATGTCCAAACAGCTACAAAACTGTGCATACCCTTTAATCCAGCAATACCACTACTAGGTCTAAGAGATTTTTAAAAAGGAAGGAAGGAAGGACCTATTTGTACAAAAATACTTGTAGCTGCTCTTTTTGTGGTGGCTAGGAATTTGAAATTGAGAGGATGCCCATCAATTGGGGAAGGAATGAATAAATTGTGCTATGTGATTATAATGGAATATTACTGTGCTATAAGATATGTTAAGCAAGTAGATTTCAGAAAACCTGGAAAGACTTCTATGAATTGATGCAAAGTGAAATGAGTAGAACAAGGAGAGCAGTACACAGTAACAGCATTATTATATGATGAACAGCTGTCGATGACTTAGCTATGATCCAAGAAAATTCCAAAGGACCCATGAGGAAAAATACCATCCATCCCCAGAGACAGAACTGTTGGAATCTGAATGCAGATCAAAGCATATATTTTTCACTTTCTGTATTTTTTTGCATTTAAAAAAAATTGGGTCTGACTTCTTTCACAACATGACTAATATTATATGTGTTGTATGATTGTATATACATATAAACCTCTATTGTAAGGGGGTTTTAAAAGATCCCCCAGGTTCATTAAGCCCTGTACAGGCCACCAATCTGTAAGGGCCAAATTTAATATGGAAAGAGTTAATTGGGAGGCTCGCTGCAATATTGGGACTCAGAAAACAACGGGGAACCTCTAGGTCCCGAACCTCCCCTCTTTTCCACACTGACCTCTCCCCAACTGTTTTCTATCTCAGACTGATAAGAAACGAGATTAAAAAGCCTCTTTTCAGAAAAAGCAAAAAAGAACAGGGTTTATTGATGTGGGACAAATGTAGAAATAAGGACAAAGAAAAATAGAAAATACGACTTGTAAACTCACTCACTGGAGTCAGCTGCTGAAGCGCTTAAGTTTCTCTATCCTCCTGACAGTCTGCATTTAATTCTCTCTACCGCCCCCATGAACTCTTCTCTCTTTCTCCTAGTCTCCTTCCCCTTCCTTCTTCTCTACCCCCCAGAATAAAAAACCTTTCTCACAGGAAACCTTGGTGGACCACACACCCCAGGCTAATTTGTTGGCACCCCTAGGGGCAGCACCCAAGGCTGGCTGGGGCACAGGGTTTCCTTGCATACCCCCACTTGGTGGAGTGAGCCAGTGCTCGGGTTTTCCATGCATACCCTCATTGGGCAGAGGGAGCCATGTGGGGCATGCCCAAGGCTTCCTAATTTTAGCCAAAGATGGGGTCCCTAAATTGTAATCAATTTTTACACTATCAATTTTATCAGGGAGGGGAGAGGTGAGGAAGGGAGAGAGAAAATATGGAACTCAAAATTTGTTTAAAATGAATGTTAAAAATTATCTTTACATGTAACTGGGAAAATATATATTTTTTAAAAAATGTAGGGGGCAGCTAGGTGGCATAGTGGATAAAGCACTGGCCCTGGATTCAGGAGGACCCGAGTTCAAATCTGACCTCAGACATTTGACACTTACTAACTATGTGACCCTGGGCAAATCACTTAACCCTCATTGCCCCGCAAAAAAAAATGTGATAAATTCTTCAGTGGGGGCAGGAAGGAAGAGTTGGACTAGACAATCTTTAAGGGCATTTCAAAAAAAAAAAATCTATGGTGCCCTTTCCATCTCTAGCAACTCTCACCACGATACTATGCAAATCTTTTTTTTTTTTTTTTTTTTTTTTTTTGCGGGGCATTGAGGGTTAACGACTTGCCCAGGGTCACATAGCTAGTAAGTGTCAAGTATGTAAGGTTGGATTTGAACTCAGGTCTTCCTGAATCCAGGGCCAGTGCTTTATCCACTGAGCCACTTAGCTGCCCCACTATACAAATCTTTAATTGAAATCAAACTAGACCCCTCATCAGCCCACAAATCCTCTGTGGGCTTTTCCACCAATGTGCCTTTGCACCACTTTTTCCTCCTACCTAGAATGCCCAACACATACCCTCCATTTTTAACCTCCCAACCATAGTCAAAGTCCAAGTTACATACCAACTTCTCTGTGAAACTTTTCCTGATCATTCTAGCTGAAAATAATCCCCCCTCCTCTGAATTCCTCTATTACTTGCACTATATATTTGCCTTATAATGAAGGTATTTGTTTACAATAACCTAGTTCCATTCCCACATTTTCAGCCATCTGACATCTTACTCCCCAACACATAATCTTTGATCTAGTGACACTGGCTTTAAGGCTGTTTCCTGAACAAAGTATTCCATCTTTCAGCTCCAGGCATTTTCTCTACTAGTTCCCCCATTCTTGGAAAGCTCTGTCTCCTCTGACCTCCCTGGTTTCATTTAAATCACAGCTAAAGTCCCTCTGTTTACAGGAAGCCATCCCTAAGCCCTCTTAATTCCAGTGCTTTTTCTATTTTTATTATTTCCTAATTATATTCTTTTTAGCTTGCCTTGTATATATTTGATTGCATGTTGTTTCCCCCGTGAGATTGTCAGCTCTTTGAGAGCATGGACTGTTCTTTGACTTTCTGTATCCTTAGCACAGTATGGTGGATGTTTAATAAATGTTTATTGATTGATTGATTCATTAGTCAATTAGATGATAGGCTTACAGAGGGTCATGATTTCACCCTATAGCTGTTTCCCAAAGGAACTTATATGCTATATGCTTAATAAATGTTGATTAAATGATACCCTTTCCCTTCTCTCAAATGGAAATGTTGTAACAGAAGAGTTGGAAAAACCAGATAAATGCCTGTACCAAATACATGTCATTTGGCAACAAGTACCTTGGAAATCTACATTCTTGACAATCTTCCTCAGTGTTGAAAGCCTTTATTCAAAAAGTCTGCCTTTGTATATACTTTTTCCCATGCCTCATTTCCTATCTACTAGGATTCTTTTCTTGTGTGTACTTGAGGGTAGAGGGTTCCTCTTTGATGGTCTCCAAATATAGTTCTTGTACTTGTAAGTCTTGATCTTCTCAAGCCATTCCTCTATTAAAATGACATGTCAATTTTGGATAGAAGTTTGAACTAAATGATTTCTGATATCTGTTCTGGTTCCAAAACTGTATGATCCCCCTTCATTGTCTATTTCTTTATTCCCATCCCATTTTCTTTCACAGACTATGAATTGAAAACTGGAAAGAGATATTTGGTAGCCTATCAAGTAAGTCCAATAATATGTTTAATTTGACAATCACTTAAGAGAGATAGTAAACTATTCCTAATTGAATAATGGGCAGTCTGCATTGTATTTTGGAAAATGCGCATTGCTCTCACTGATCCTAAAATGTTTGCTCCTGAAATTGGTCCTTGCTGGCTCATCAATATTCTGAGAAAAAAATTAAACAACAAATAATCCAAAGGTCAATGGAAACACATGAGGTGCATGTAAGTAAGTTACAGAACAACAACAACAATGGCTCACCTAGAGGTAGGAAAGATAAAATGAAGGACATGGATGATCAGAAAAGAAGGCAACTGGAAGCAAGAATGAGAGGCAACAGCTGGGCTATCTACTTTGCACATGAATATACAGGAGATAACAAAACAAAAGTTTTTAGTGCTCTGAGTAGATTTTCTAAGGAAAACATACACAAGAAGTGGAAAGGCTTATAGGCTATAGGGGGCCTGTGATTTGTATCTTTGGAGGCAGCAAAACCAGTGCATACATCTATAAAAGTATATAACTGCCTGTTACAACTATTACAATAAATTACACTGAATCATTTTTAGTTTTGCTCAGAAATTTATGCAACTGTGTTCAGTAAATCCAGGAATACATAGTTTGGAGCCCATCTGAAATCCTTATCCCAATTTTCCTATGCGATACCTACACTTTTTTTTTTCATTTAAAAATTTTTTTTGAGGGGCAATGAGGGTTAAGTGACTTGCCCAGGGTCACACAGCTAGCAAGTGTCAAGTGTCCGAGTCTGGATTTGAACTCAGGCCCTCCTGAATCCAGGGCCATTGCTTTATCCACTGCCCCACCTAGCTGCCCCGCTGTTATATTTTAAAAGTTAAAAATGAAAACACAAATATAATATATAGATCAGGTATGGCATACACTTGTATTACTGAACTCACAGAATGTCAGAACAGGAGGGGAACTGAGAATTTATTTAGTCTCACTCCCTTATTTTGCAGCAGAGCAAACACAGAGAGGTTATGACTTGATGAATTTTTGGTAGTAACATAATGACAGGAATTGGACTCAAATCCAAGGTTTCTGACATGAAGACCTGAGCAAACTTTCATGAGATTGCTGCAAGAAAAGCATTTTGTAATCTCTAAAGCATTGTAAACATGTAATACCTTATGGCCCTGGCATATCTTTAACCACAGTTCCTCTGAAATGATACCCGAAAAGCTAGAGAGTACTCATTTCAAACTTCCAAGCTCCAGGTTTGATTCACCTGTCATCATAGTATCCATCATTATATTATGGCCTCATGCATCATCACCCAGTGAAGAACTTTGACCTTGACCCACTTGTAATTACAGTCAGCTTTCACACATCCACATGCTACTCATCCACAGCCACATGCAGAGCTCACCCTGGCCTCTTCAATCCTGTCAGTTGGTGTGTGCTTACTGAATTCAAGTCTCTTTTCATGCTTTTTTATTTATGACAAATGCAATAAGGAAGGATGGTCTCGTGCTGATCAGGAGGGTACCAGGCTTCTGTCAATCTATCAAGCATTTATTAAATGTCAATTATGTAAAAAAAGTCTATTATGTGTCTGACTCTGTGATAGACACCAAGAATATAAATACAAAAGTGAAAGAACTCTTGTGCTCAAGGAGCTTACATCCTCCCAGACCTGCTACATTAAGCATACCTCTAACCACTGGGCATGACAACACTTAAATTGTCTTACCTCTGTGGACCCTGTGAAGGCCACTTTATCTACATCCATGTGAGAAGAAATGGCTGCTCCTGCTGTAGGCCCATAACCTGGCACAATATTCACTACTCCTGGAGGAAATCCTGCCTAAGGAATGACAGAGCAACAAATTAATTGTAGAAAAGGATCTAAAACAACTATAAGTAGAAAAGCACCTTGAATAAATGAACAAATGATTACAAAAGCATTTGTTAAGCACTTGTGTGCCAAATGCTGCATTAAATGCTGGTGATAAAAATATAAAAGCAAGAAATCAATATCACCACATACATACATACATACATACATATGTACATACATTTATATATATTTGGAGGGCAACGAGGGTTAAGGGACTTGCCTAGGGTCAAAGAACCAGAGGAGTTTATATTCTAATGGGACAAACAACCCATATAGGGAGTCACTAGTGGCCAGTGAAGGGCATTATGGTCAGGTCAGTCACATAAATGGGGAGTAGAAATAATAGAACAGTTCACTGATAAACCCTTTGGGAAATGATCATTAGTCTCATAGAAAGCTGTGGAAGGGAGGGAGGGGTTAGGAGAATGGTAGCAGGAGAATACTCTGCAGAGTCTGAAAATTAGGGCATATGGTCCTAGGCATTGAAGAATAAAATGGTTTTGCTCTTCCCAGGTATATCTTTGTTGGTCAGTCAGCCCCTAAGCATGTATTAAGCACTAATTCTGTCAGGAGCTAGGAATACAAAGAAAGGTAAAAATACACACCCTGCCTTCAAGGAGATCACCTTCTAATGGCAAGAACACAATAAATATTTTTAAACTTCATTCATTTGGCTATATATGATCATTCTTAGCGAGGATGGTACTCTAGTTTTTTCCCCATTGTTTTTTTCCCCCCTCTAAATTGTAGATTTTTAGAGAGCACATTGTGACTTAGCAATCTTACCTCCTTGATCAGTGATGCTGTATAAAGAGCAGAGAGTGGGGTCTGCTCTGCTGGTTTGACAACCACAGTGTTTCCACAGCAAAGGGCAGGTCCAATTTTCCAAATGAACATAACCAGAGGGAAATTCCACTAGAAAGCAATGAATAAGAATCAATTTATTTGTTGATACTGAATTACCTTCTTTACTAAAACTGTACACTGATGGTTCATTGAGGCATGGGACTAATTCTGAGTTTTCAAAGGCTACACTGGTAGAATAAGAACTTCAGAAGGTTCTATCTAGCTAAAAAAACCCTCTTGGGTATGGGTTTGGGGTATATATCATTTGAATACTAGCATAGTAATTTTTAGAGCAGAAGGCTCATTAGTCACCAACTGGGGATTTTTTCTCTCATTCAAAGCAACTCATGTAGATCTGTTTATGTAAAGAGGTTATGATTAAGACCAGAGAAGAGAGGATCCACACTTAAGAAATCATGGATTATTAGATTTTCCACACATTTGAAATTTCCCAAATCTGAAAAAAGTAACAATTGCAGTAGAACAAACTTAATTTTTTTATGATCTTATTGGTTTAATTAAGAACAGTATCAAACATAAATCCTCAACTGTATAAAAAGTGATCTTTTTAGGATGTGATGGGAACAGATAGGGTCCTTTTCTCTTCTATCCTTTGAAATGCCTCTTTAGCCTGAAAAAAATAGCATGTTCATGGATTAAGAACCAAGTCTTCAGTGGGAAATACACTGGGGATCCACATTATATTTAAAGACTGAAAAAGCTCTTTGTTTTCAGGACAATTAGTCATTACTTACAATATTATCGCATTGCCTAACTAATATTTTTTAGGAATAAGTGGGTCACTAAAAGCATCTATCCAGCTGTTAGTGGTTTGTGCTTGCTACATGTGATTTTTAATAATGCATTTTAAAAGTAATTATAAGTGTCGTTTTTTGACTTTTAATATAACAAGAGGCATAGGAGATTCATTTCCAAATATAAGAGATAAAAGCAGTCTTTTAGACACTATGTTTATCATCAAAAGCAGCATGGCATCATGGGTATGAGAACTAGCCTCATTCAGGAAGTCTTGCCTTTGCCACAAGCTAATTGTATGAATCTGGGCAAGTCATTTAACTTTGCATTGCTCTAGGAAACTAACTTAAAAGAGTTGCTGAGGAGTTGCCCCTCCTTCTGCATAGGTAGAGGAAATCCTTCATCAAGAGTGCCAATGAAACCCTACGTTTTGGTCCAAAAAGATAAGTTATTTGGTTGGCATATTGGAAAATGTCAACAATAAATAATTTATGTAGTTGGTATTCAAGGAAATCACAGCAAGAATGACTTGATTTAAAAAAAATTGAGACGCGTCACCATTTATTTATAAATAAAATTGGAGTGTCATCATTTTAAGTCTGGAGAGAGATACAGTGTATGCCAAAATGCTACTGGCAGTCCTTTTTGAAATGTTGATACTTCAAAGGATTTTTTATCTCATTGGTAATAGAATTTCCCTCCACACTCAATCATCCCATATGATTCTTGTGCATGTTATACTTTAGAATAAATTCCTTTTAGAATTTTCACAGCCTGGAGATGGTGCTTCTCAGCAATTTTCTGGTCAGTGGATCAAAAAAGATGTTGAGCAATGGGGTGTGTTTTAATTACACTGAAATGATGTCCTCTGAAGCAAATTACTTTATCTCTCTTTATTCCATGCTCAAAAAACAAAATAGAACTTATGCAAACTGTATCACACTATAAAGGGACATAATAAAGAGCAATAAAAATAGAAAATCCATCTTTAAATTGGGTAAAATGCCTCATGACATTAATGAAAGGATATTTGATTCACTGACACTGCAACAATAGAAAATACTCTTGTGTCCTGAAAGGGCAAGAATTCTTAATTTGCAAATAGGAAGTAATATATCCACTGGGAAAATAAGGCTTCAGAGTGACTTGCTGCACAACACTTCCACAACTTTTGTATTTAATCCAATTCTAAATATGATTTTATGGGACGAAAAGCCCCTGGTTGATCCTTTAATCAGACAGTTCAAAAGTCTTATATGTTGAGGCAACTTACAGGAATGATTTGGCCACAGACACCAACAGGTTCATGTCTTGTGTAAGAGAAATACTTTCCATCTAAAACAAACAAAAAGCACAGTAAACTCAAAGTTACATTTGAAACAGATATGATGGATAAAACCAACTATTAAGTATATACAGAATGGATAATCACAACATGGTATAACATTTGACCTCAGTCCAAATCGACTATCTTGATCCCTGGGTATTAGATGTGCTCTAAAATGCTGTGTATTCCTGCCCCATAACTATTACAAATCATATTTGCAAATATTTCCACAAAAAGAAATGGCAAAATGGCAATGAATGGAGTGGTGGTGGGGAAATTTAGGTAAAGCACCAAAAAATACAGCATCGCAAGTTTTAGTGTGCTAAGATTTAATAGCAAAATAGAAATAAGGATTTCTATAAAATTCAGGCTCCATTCTCTTTCTTGGGGGTACAGCCTCCCTCAGGGATATGTCGCAATTAAAAAAACACACACACACACAAATAAAACCGCCAAGAAACCACAAACATCTCTTCAAATACTTCTTTTTTCTACCCCATCCTCACTAAAGACATCTGGTTTATGTCTGATTTTAGCTTCATTCCACACACTTAGAAATTTAATTTGGTCTTTTGTACTCAATTTTGTTTAAACTTCTGTAGATTCTAGATCCTCCAGGAATATAGTGACTTTTGGAAGATATGACTGTGTCCTATTTCCTTTTTGTATTCCATCAGAACCTAGTTAGGTTTTAGATTAATAATTGATTTATCTCCTACTTTTCCTGCTCAAACTTTGTTTTCGTTAACAACAATAAATGCAATTTATACCATTATGTCATTTTGAGCTCTCCTGTTCTGAAGTTGTTGAACCAAATTGCAATGTGTAAAGAATTAATTGTTATTTGAGGTTTTTATGACCCCATCTTTTGGCTAGAATTTTTTGAAAAAACCTTGGCACGCGCACTGGCCTCTGGGGCTCCACAAACAGCATGGTGCTCCACCCACTGGTTGTAGCCATCACCATGGCGCTGGCACCTCATATCATCACCACTTGCTGATGCCTACATGGGCCTGGCAAAATTATAATGATTGGAAGCCTGGTGAGGGCAGTCATGTGACTGTCAGAGCGGCCAGCCAATTAACTGGGGGCTGTCTGGGGTCTGCTGGGAAGAAGGAGGGAGGAGATTGGCCATTCTAGTTGGAAGCTGGAAGTCGACAGGACCTGCTGTGTATTTTCAGCTGATTCCTGGGAAGTGGTGTTATTCAGGTTATATAATTTCCCTTTCCCCATTTTATTTCTGATCCTATTTGTGTGTGTGTGTGTATGTGTATGTGTGTGTGTATGTGTATGTGTGTGTGTATGTGTGTGTGTTTAAATTCGTTCTTGTTAAATAAATCCTGCTCAGGGGTGGCTAGGTGGTGCAGTGGATAAAGCACCGGCCCTGGATTCAGGAGTTCCTGAGTTCAAATCTGGCCTTAGACACTTGACACTTACTGGCTGTGTGACCCTGGGCAAGTCACTTAACCCCCATTGCCCCGCAAAAAAAAAAAAAAAAATCCTGCTCTGTTTTGAGGGAGGCTGCCGGTCTCCTTCCTTGTCCCAATATTGTGGCGAGCCGCTTAGCTAATACTCCCCAATTAAAAATTGGTCCCCACAAATGGCAGTTCAAGTTATCCAAATTTCTTACTGTTTATCTTTACATGAAGTTACATGCAGGAAACATTTAAATACATACAGGCAGTTAATTCTTTAACATAGTTAAACTTGGTCACAGACTCATTTTCATCTTTCTTTGAGTTAATAAGCTTGTATGGGAACCTAAATCATCAATACAAAGCAAGACTAGGGGTAGATGATTGTGCTGATACCTTATTGGAGCATGGAGAGAATCCTAGCTAATTACTTGATACCTAAGCATAATTTATCATTGCAGATAAAAAGAAAAGAAAAAGAAAAGAAAAATGCCAAGCATCAGTTTGAAAAGTTTGACCCTTGGGAGAATAAAGCATACATTTTACTCTACTCAATAATTAGATCAATTGAAGGATATTTAATTCTTATCAAAATATTTCTAAGCCTGTTAGTGACATAATTTTACTGAATCTGTAATTAAAGAGGCTTTGATAAACATTAACAGACCCCCGCACCTGCCTAGGTAAAATTTTTCATTATCAAATAAAGTAATACTAGTATGAAGTACTTAGTCGTAGATAGATGTGTTTAATCTCTATTTTTTAGGAGCTCAAATTTACTTACCTATTGGGATTGTCCGACCCTGAATCTTATCTGCCCAGCTTGCAAAGTAGCGTAAAATCTTCACAGAGCCACCTAAATCCATCAGATATGCATTGGAAAAGACTTTTCCACCATTCACGGATTCTATTGTCTGGGGAAGAAAGATTAAGCTCAAACTGAGCTCAATATATTTGTCTTGAATTTAAAAGAAAATATTACACTATTACTTATTTAGATAACAATCATACTCTAATTTAAAGACAGTATGTATAGCAGATGAGTCCTAGGCTTGAAATTAGAGGGACATGGCTTCAAATTTTGCCTCTGTTACTTAATGTCTGTGCACCCTGGGCAAGCAAATCATTCTGTTTATACTTGTGACAACTCCCTAGGCTTATCTACTGAGTACACAGCAATATTTCGGGTAGAGAGAGTGAGACTACCAGAGCCCCTTCAAACCGATAAAATCACAAATCTTGGCTGCACTTACTCCAAAAATGTACTGAACTAAGTGAATCATCGACTTTTTTTGTCTGATTGCTTTTAGGTAGACCAGGAGTTTTAAAATCTCCGTCTTTCTGTCTGTCTGTCTTTGTCTCTCTGTCTTTCCCTGTCTCTGTCTGTCTGTCTGTCTGTCTTTCTCTGTGTGATGAACCCCTTTGGCAGTCTGCTGAAGCCTATGGATGTCTTTTCAGAATGTTTATTAAATATGTGCAATAAAATACATAAGACTACAAAGGAAACTCATTATACTGAAATATGTGTCAAAATATTTTTTAAAAGAGTTCATGGATACCAGGTTAAGAACCCTTGATGTAGATGATCATTAACTACTCACAGGCTGAAAGTACAATACATGGAAAGGAGTAGTATCAGATAAGTCTGAGAGAGTCTCATGACAACAGATGGTGCCATTCTGAATACCAGGTTTAAAATAATTGAAGAGTGGGGCAGCTAGGTGGTACAATGGATAAAGCACTGGCCCTGGATTCAGGAGGACCTGAGTTAAAATCTGACCTCAAACACTTGACACTTACTAGCTGTGTGACCTTGGACAAGTTACTTAACCCTCATTGTGCTGCCAAAAAAATAAATAAATAAATAAATAAATAATTGAAAAGCAATAGGAACCTTTAAGGAATTTTGGACAGAAGAGTGACAAGGTCTAGTCTATCAAGATGGAAGATTTAAATGTTACGTTTCTTTCCTCATCCCTCTCCTCCCCCACCCTAGACTGAAACTTGGTAGAGGCAGAGACTGTCTTAAAAACAGTATTGATGTGACTCCTTCAGTACCAAGCACAATGCATTGAATATAAGAGACACTTGGTAGATGGCCACATAATGAATACTTTGATAGCAATTCTGTAGGTCCATAATTAAATAAATGGTGATGTCTTTGATCCTAGCTAGCCTTGATAATGCAGGTAAAATTGTATGTTCCTTGTTGCTACTTATTTAGAATGTTGTAGATAATGCTGAAAGCGGGTATTTATATAGGGCTCTAAATGTTTTGGACTAATTTAACATCATTTCAATGGATCTTATATAATGTGAATTTCACAACACTGACAGGTGGTTGAGGTTTGTAAGGAAAACAAACAAAATCTTCCAAGCTTGGTATCACGTAGAGTAACCACAATATAGAAGGAATTACAGAAGTAGGTGCCCCCAAAATTCAGAGGAACAACAAGATGTCAGTAATAAAACCCACCACCTCAGATAACTATGTACTAATTCACAAAATATAGGTAATAATCAAAGTGAATTGGAGACTTGATAGGAACAGGTATATGACTGGAATATAAATCCAGAAGGGAAAACCTTATGTCGAAGGAATCAGATGGGTAAAGGGGGGGGCAAAGAGCACTGAAGATTAAGAAGATATGCTCATATTAGGGAATCTTGGAATGATGATGATGACGAAGATGATGATGGTGGTGGTAGCAGAATTTCCATATTACCTCCTATGTACTAGGTGCTTAGCTAAGCCCTTTACACATATTATGCCATCTTGTCCTCACAAAGACCCTGAGAGGGAGGTGCTATTATGAGCCCCATTTTACAGTTGGGGAAACTGAGATAAATAGAAGCTCAGTGACTTACCCAAGGTCACACAGCTAGTTAAGTGTTTGAAATGATATAAGAACTCAGGTTATCTTGACACCAAGCCCAGCTTCACCACCTAGCTGAGAGGGGTAAGCATGATGGAGAGAACTCTGGTGAAGAACAATGGAAGTAGAAACAAAAGTAACACTGTCAGATACTAGGGCTACAAAAATCAGCTTCTCAGGTAAAAAGCCAAATCAAATGAAGAAGCATTTATGAAGCATTTACTGTGTGCCAGGCACTGTGCTAAGATGTGAAAGCTATAGCTAAACAGCAGTTCTTTTTTTTTTTGCACGGCAATGAGAGTTAAGTGACTTGCTCAAGGTCACACAGCTAATAAGTGTCAAGAGTCTGAGGCCAGATTTGAACTCAGGTCCTCCTGAATCCAGGGCCAGTGCTTTATCCACTGTGCCATCTAGCTGCCCCAACAGCAGTTCTTCTTGAAAAAAATGTCTGGAGGTTTCATAGTGCTGAATATTTAATCTCTCTATGATATCTAGGCAGTTGTTCAGTGGGTAAAATACTGGGCCTAGAATCAGAAAAAAACCTGAGTTCAAATTCAGCTTCAGATACTTACTAGTTGTGTGACCCTAGGCAAGTCATTTTACCTCTGTCTATCTCAGTTTCTCAACTATAAAATGTGGATAATAATAAAACTTACCTACTAAGGTTGTTGTTAGGATCAGAAGAGATAATATCTGCAAAGGAATTGGCATAGTGCCTGGCATTTTCTCAGTAGGTCCTAAATAATAATTTCTTTCCCCTTCTGATAAGGCAGCCAAAAAGCTATTTCAAAGTTTTGAAGACTACCCTCATGGAAAAGGGACTTGAGTTTTTCTGATTGTAGGAATAACTGGAAGAAATTTCAAGGAGATAAATTTTGGGTTGATATAAAGAAATAATTCCTAATAATGGGAGCTATCCAAGCATGAAATACTCGGAAGCAGTGGCTTCCCCTTTACTGGGAGTCTTCAAGTAAAGATTAGATGACACTTGGGAGATAAATTCTAGACAGTTTGAACTAGATGCTCTCTGGAGACTTTCTGGCTCTCAGTCTCTATGATTCTGAGTGTTTTGCAGTCCTTTAAAAGTACTACAAAACATCGATATGTTTTTGAGAGGCAGCAGGGGATCCTGGCTAGAGAAATAGTCTGAAAGTATTGGATCTGAGACCTCACTCTAGGTATGTGACCCTCGGTAAGTCACTCAGTGCTCCAGGTGAATCACTGATGCTATAAATTGTAGGGAAGGAAAAGGAAAAGGCTGCCCTGCATTGATTAGAATTTCCTTGTCCATGCACTCTCTCTCCCATTAAAATCGCAAAATTATTATCCTATCTATGTTACTATTGTTTTTATTATTATTATATGCAAAAAGACTCCTTCAATAAGATGCTCTTCAACTCTTAGGAGAGAGAAGTAAAACAGCAGGTAAAGGAATTCCTTAAAACTTGGAAGATTTTTTTTTGAAGACGGCAACTCATTGCAAACAAAACCACCACATATCAAAGAATAAAATTGAGGCCTCTACCAATCCCTTGCTTCATCTGGTGCAAACTTACTGCCAATAGTAGACGATCTCTTTCAATTAAATCAGCCAGTTTGTTCAGGAGCCGTCCCCTCTCTGAAGCATCCATTGTCCGCCATGGGGAGCCAATCTGAAAAGCTTCCCTTGCTGCTTTTACTGCTTTGTCCACATCCTCCTAAAAAAAAAAATCAAAGAAAGCTAAATTCAGAAGAAGGATACTCAAGCAATATTTCCCAATCTGCTTTCAACATGGAACACTTTGGGGATCTAGATATACTGAGAGAACACATATGTATTGGTTTAAAATTATGAAACATTCCTGTAAAAAAGAAGAAGCTGGGGAAATTACATTAAAAAAAGAAGTAATTGAGTGGCAGCCAGGTGGCTCAGTGGATAAAGCATCAGCCTTGGATTCAGGAGGATGTGAGTTCAAATCTGATCTCAGACACTTGACACTTACTAGCTGTGGGACCTTGGGTAAGTCACTTAACCCTCATTGCCACACCAAAAAAATAGAAGGAATTATGGCTATTTTCATTTTTCCAAATGGTTTATCTAATTAAAGTGTTTTTATAGATTCTCTTTTTTTAATCTTAATAGTATTTTTCCAGTTACATGTAAGTTTTCAACATTTATTTTTATAAGATTTTGAGTTCCAAATTTCTCTCCCTCCCTTCCTTCCCTTCCCCCTCCCCAAGACAGAAAGCAATCTGATAGAGGTTATATATGTACAATCACATTAAACATATTTCTATATTAGTCATGTTGTAGAAGAAGAATCAGAACAAAAGGGATAAGCCTCAAAAAATCTCCCAAAGAATAGAAATAATGTGGTTCAATTATAGATTCCCTTTTAAAAACATACCTATTTGCACATGTGGGAAATCTAATAGGTTGCAAAGATGGAAAGCACTTTTAAGAGCACCTAGGCTGGGGCAGCTAGGTGGTGCAGTGGATAGAGCACCTGCCCTGGAGTCAGGAGTACCTGAGTTCAGGTCCGGCCTCAGACACTTAACACTCACTAGCTGTGTGACTCTGGGCAAGTCACTTAACCCCAATTGCCTCACTAAAAAAAAAAAAAAAAAGAAAAAAAAAGAAAAGAAAAAAAAAGAGCACCTAGGCCAACCCCCTTATTTTACACAGGAGGAAAATGGAAGCCCAGATAAGTGAACTGATTTGCCCAAATTCACACAAATAGCCCATTTGGGGTTTGATTGCAAGTCTTTTGACTAAATTCAATACTCTTCACTACACCAGGCTCATTCTTACTCCAAACACTATTCTTTTGATAAATTCATTGTTTAATACTGAACTTTTATTTTTTTTGGGGGGGGGATGAGGCAATTGGGGTTAAGTGACTTGCCCAGGGTCACACAGCTAATGTCAAGTGTCTGAGGCCAGATTTGAACTCAGGTCCTCTTGAATCCAGGGCCAATGATCTATCTACTGTACCGCCTAGCTGCCCCAATCTCAAACATTTCAGAGAGGAAAATAGTTGACATTGTCATTTTTCTCATAGAACTCACTCAAGTCCCACATCTTCCCTGGGATTTTCCTTAACTATTACAAGCTTTTATGGAAAGAAAGTATGACATAGTAGAAAGTGGGAAACCTGAACTCAGAAAACCCACCCTAAAACTCCAGTTTTAGTGTGATAGGTGAGCCATTTAAGACCCGTGAAACTTAATTTCCTCAATCTGTAAAATGGGCATAAACATCTTCTATTTCTTTACTGGGGTCTTGTGACCTTCACTTTTTAAACTCTAGGATGCCATATAAAGATGTTGTTATTTTGTTGATTTTTTTTTGGCAATTTTGTTATCATTTGCTTTTATATAACTTACAATTTCTAATATCCCTCCTTTCTTTTCCTAACAGTAACTTTCTTTATAACAAACAATTTGGGAAAAAAAGGAAAAGGAAGAGATAAAATTTAGCAAGATACGAATTGATCAATGCATTTTTAAAAAATCTGACATGATATGCAGTGTTCCACTCCTTCCACAAACTTTTGCAAAGGACCAGAGGTGGGTGTGGTGGAGAGGGGTACCTTGTCATATTTCTCTGGGGGCAAAACTTGTTCTTTGTAACTTCACATTTATTCTTCCACTGTTAAGTAGTGGTTGTTCTTTTCCATTTTCACGACTGTTGTCATTGTACATATTATTTTCCTGGTTCTGCATATTTCATTTCACATCAGTTCATTTTTCTTTCCTTGTCCCAACTGCATTTGTCAAGTTCATTGCTTTTTACAGCACTGTAATATTCTATGACATTAACTCACCATAATTTGTTTAGCCATTCTCCAGCAATGGGCCTCACTTTTGCTTCTACTTCTTTACTAGCACAGAACACACTACTCTATTTTGTTTTATATTGACCCTTTTGTTCCTGTCAGTGGTATCCTTGGGATATATATGTAGCAGAGGAATTTTGGTGTCAAAGAGCAAGGACATTTTAGTCACACTTTTACATAATGCCAAATTTCTTTCCAGGAATGATTATACCAATTAACTTTATGCACTAGTGCCTCTGCCTTTTTCACAACTTGAATATTTCCATCTTTGTCAATTTTCTGGATACAAAGTGAAAACTAAAGGTTGTTTTGAAGTGCATTTGTCTTTTTGTTAGTGATTCAGAACATCTATTCATAGTTTTAATGATAATTTGTAATTCTATTATTTTAATGCTTTTATTGATAGTTTATAATTCTTTTGAGAAAGATTTGTTCTTATCTTTTGACCACTTATCCATTCAGGACTTTCTTTTAGTCATATATTTCTTAGCTGTTAATATAGAATAAATATCAAACTCTTTAACTAGAAATATTTGGTATAAAATTTTTTCTCAGTACAAACTTCTCTTTTATTCTAAATATGCCAATATTATGTAAAAGCTTTGCAATTTCATATAACCAAAATTATCTATTTAATTTTTATCTCTATCCTTCTTTTGGCTAACAATGCCTCTCCTAAATACACCTGTGAAAGGCACATGATCTGCCTCTCATATTTTATAGTAGAATCTAATTTTTGTTGTTGCTGCTGCTGAATTGACACTTCTCTAAACTTTGCATCACTTAATTTGCATGATATTATTTGGTATCCAATTACATTCTGTCTACTTTTGTTTGTTATTGCTAGTCTTGTCTTCCCAAGATATAAACTCATACAGTATGGGGATCTTTTCTTATTTTTTTTTCCCTTTGCTTCCCCCAATATACCTAGAACATTGCTCTCTCTCTCTCTCTCTCTCTCTCTCTCTCTCTCTCTCTCTCTCTCTCTGTCTCTCTATTTCTGCGTGTGTGTGTGTGTGTGTGTGTGTGTGTGTATGTGTAAGAGAGACACCTTCAGATAGAGATAAAGGGAGGAAGAGATAGAGAAATGCTCGAATATAAACTTGTTTCATTCAACATTGAAGGTCCAATCATACAACTTCCCAGATTCATCAGCATTTGTTGTAATATTCTTATGCTTACCTTTATCATAAGGTGTTTTTTTTTTTTTTTGCAGGTCAATGAGGGTTAAATGACTTGCCCAGGGTTACACAGCTAGTAAGTGTCAAATGTCTGAGGCCAGATTTGAACTCAGGTCCTCTGCTCCTTATCATAAGGTGTTTTTGAGAAAGATACAAAGGCACTCCTTCCTTCTGCCTCATAGAATTTCTAGCTTTGAGGCTCAGTTCAGAGGCCAACTCTTACCTGAGTTCTTTTCTGAAAGTCTCCCTCATCTTTCTGTTGTTAACTTGCACGATCTGTGTACCTGTTGTACTTCTCGGTCAAATGTAAGCCACTTGAGGACAGGGAATGTTTTACTTTGTCCTCTCATTACCTCCCACAGTATTGTTGGTATAGTGGTTACTTAATAATTGTTTAATTGAATTAGCAGTTGAATATAATTTAGTGATAAGACTTTCAGAGGAAATGTAAAATGTTTCGTTATGTTAAGCAATTGTTCCATGTTCTACTAACATTTTAGAGGATAATTGACATTTACAGTTAAGACATAAATTTGGCCTCCACAGAGAGACATCAAAAACAGAAATTTAATGTAAGACTGATGGGAAAGCAATACATAAGAAGATAAACTTTAATCACATTGGCCTATTATATTGAGATCCAGCTTTATTTCACACATTTTGTTCTCTTTGTAAGTTAAATAAAAGGAGTCTGACCCTGCTGCTTTGAAATAAAGCAAATCTCCAAGACCAGGAAGGCTGTCTGCATGCTATCAGGAGAACACAACTTACACATTATATACTGACTGCCCTGTATTTAAACAAATCTGTGTGGTGCAATGTTCACATATGTGCTTCTGTTCAGTGTTCAGCCCATGGTTTTATCCATATATGGTTAACTATAGACATTCCGGCCTCCAAAAGAGAGGCCACATAGCCAAATGGATATGGAATTGAGCAGAAATCAGGCAATCTGGATTCTCTGTCTCTTGCCTACATCAGGCCTCCCATCACTTATGTTTAAAAAAGGCTTTAAGAACTAAGTATTTTGCTGGACTTGAATGTATCTACTTACATAGCAGATTGCTTGATCTCTAAGGCTAAAACCCCAAATGAAAAACAAAACAAATAAAAACCCTAAAGCTCTATCCTGTCAATATGACTTTAGGAACACAGCTCCCATGGACCCACATCTCTTCTGCTTATAGTAATTCATCATGACTGTATCATATGCTTGACTCAGATCACTCGAGTAAAACATCAATTTCTTCACCCCTGTCCTGTCTTTGCATTTACACAACTGTGACCCTTTTACTACCTTCTCTGACTCATTGATCCCATAGTGACCTGTTCCTTCTCTTATTTTCTATGAGACTTAGGTGCAGCAGTACAGGGGTTTAGACCCTAATTGTTCACTATTTATGCTCTCTCTCTGCAGATTATAAATTCCTTGAAGACAAGAATAATGTCTTGCACATTGTTTATATCCTTTCTGTTACCCTCTCCACTTAAGTGGAGCTTTAAGGTTTGTGAAATGCTTTGTATATGTTATTTCACTAGATCCTCACAACAACCCTTTGAGGTTGGCACTGTTATAAATCTTTTTTTATATATGGGGACACTGAGTCATAGAGATATAAAGTGACTTACCTAGGGTCATATAGCTAGTAAGTGTTTTAAGGCAAGATTTAAACTCAGGTCTTCCTGACTATAAACTTGAATGTCTCATTATGGCATGTTGCTGACCTAGTCTGAAGGCTGTGTCAAGAGAGCACAAGATCAGGCAGGTCCTATCTACCCACTAGGCCTGAAGTGTGAATCAATGCTTTAAAAAAATCCAGCATGAAAATTGACACAATCATCTCTAATTTACTTTTGTCAAACCTATGATTTCATTGGCATACGGAACTTGTAGTGAAAAGTTTCCCTCTGCCATTGAAGGTCCACACATCTTCTACATCTTATAGTCTCAGAGAGTTGCCCGAAGCACTTGAAATTAAGTCAGGGTAACAAAGCCAGGATCTGGCAAATTTATAATTCGAACCTTATCTTTGTGAGTCTGAGGATAGCTCTCTCTTCCATAGCTACACTGCTTCTCCTCTATGTGGGTACCTACACATGTGTGCATATGTGCATACATGCTCATGTGCTCACAGAATACCATATTTATGTTTGGAGAAGCTCGTTGCCAGAAAGCTACTACTGGGCAATCCATGTTTTTGTTGTTTTTTCATGAAAACAGTCTACCATGCTTCATCTGCCTTCTGCCTCCATGGCAGCTCCTTTCTCTCGCTGGTGAGTTCCTCCCAGAATCTCCATTTTTGTCAAGGACCCAGAACATCTGACCTTTATCCTGTGGACTTTACCTTCATACTACAATATAGATACCTTCCCCCATCTTCATTTTGTCATCTCCCACCATTAGAATAGGAGCTCCTGTTAAAAAAATTATTTTTACATGTAATTGGGGGGGAATTAAATATTAAATAAATACATATTTTTTTAATGTAAGCTAGTTGATAACTTGTTTTTATTTTTGCTTGTTTTTGTAATCCCAGTATGATCCCTGGCACATAGTGAGCACTTAATAAACATTTGTTGACATGTACGGGTTGAGGGACAGGAGTCCATAATGGTGAAATCTCAGATTTCCTGTAGTATTATACTGACCTATTCATTTGTCATCAGTTATAGAAAGTAGAGGAAATTAAATTATATGTCTATGCATAGAAATATAGTATATATATTTATGTGCATAACCAAATATTTCTTTGTCATCAGAGAAAGTAGAGTACAAATACTTATACATCCACACACAACTATATTATATTGTATAATATATTATAATACATCATAATATATCATATATATGGGTATATATGGGTATATATGGGTATATATGTGTGTATATATATATATATATATATATATATATGCACATATATATAATCTGATTAAAAGGCAAATATAGGGGGCAGCTAGGTGGCACAGTGGATAGAGCACCGGCCCTGGAGTCAGGAGTACCTGGGTTCAAATCCGGCCTCAGACACTTAACACTTACTAGCTGTGTGACCCTGGGCAAGTCACTTAACCCCAATTGCCTCACTAAAAAAAAAAAAAAGGCAAATATAATTTTGTCCAATTTAGCATTCCATTGTTTCCAAGTTTTTTTAGTCAGGTTACATTTGCCTCCACCCTGAATATAGTCTATTCTGGACCCATGATCCCTTTTTACCTTGTTCCTTCAACATTGCATATCCTGGTTCTATTAATCTAGACAGAACTTCCCTTACTTGCTTGTCCCCCAGGAAGTCAGTGTCCCTTGAGTGCCTGCCAATCTCATTCTCCCCAGACAGAAGCTTGATTACCCCTTCTTGGCTTACTGTGAAGCATATCCTCTTGCTAGTAGCTCACTTCTAATATTAACTCACATTTATATAGCACTTTACAATTTCAAAATTCCAACTACCCTTTGAAGAGCAGTCTGGTGTCACAATGGCTGCCTTTGAATCCTGGCTTTCTCCACAACCACTCTATTTTTTTTTTAACAGAACTACATGAGAGCTTCATTAGACTCTAACTAAAAACAGAAGAGAGGTGTGATTACTATTTCCAGGCAGTTTTCCCATCTCAACAGTCATGTAACAAACCAAGGCAATGTTGGTCTTGACCCAGGATCATGTCATGTAAAATGACATATTGGTTCCTCAGTTCTGATATGATGAGCTGAAGGCTGATATATTCCTTCTCATCACTCTCTGTCACTGTGCGTCGATAGTCCCACGTTGGGGGTATTTGGCTATTTTAGAAACCAATTTGAGTCTTGTAATGTAATATCTAGATATCTTGTCCAGATAAGTTACAGCTTCACTCTCCACAGTCCTTAGTTCTGCAACTGTCTCCTCCTGGATGGATACACCAAAGTTGTTCCCATTTTCTATCCTGGGGATGAGGAGCTAAACCCACATTTTGCCTGTGTTACATTTCTCAATCAGCAGCCAGATTTCAGGTTTCACCTTTTCAATGATGTCTACCAGCTGCTGGCAGCTTTTTAACATCCCATTTGGCATCACAAATACCTTGACGCCCTGGAAGGCCTTCTCACACTCATCCAACTTCCTTTTCTTCAAATTGGGACCATCCAATCCATCATAACTATTGCTAAGAAGGATGGGATCAGGACTGGGAGATCCATTTCAGAGTAGATCTGGGTTAAATCATGGCTGTTTAAGATAGGCTTCTTCAAAAAACTATCAAGTTCTAACAACTTCTTTGGGAAAAAATTTGCCACCAAGTCTTCTGCCTCACTTGTGATCCACTCCCTGAAAGAATCAACCTTGAGCTTCACTTCCCAATCCTCCTTTAGCAGCGAGGCTATGGCTGCAGCAGGCCACATCCAGGGCAGGCCACATTTACTCTGCTGGGGGCTCCGGGATGGGGAACTGGAGAACCTGGGCACAGGAGCAGACTTTGGCTTCCATTTGGGCCTCCACTGGCCTGTTTGGCTCCCTTGCTTCCTCAATGCCTGCCTCCCTGTTCCTTCATTCGCTTGCCTGCCAAGCTTTCTCCTCAACCTCTCTTTGAAGGAGAGAGTAGAAATAGGATGGTCGCCACTTAGAGATAAGGAAATTCAACCCCAAAGAGGAAAAACAATTTGCCCTAAGTCACACGTCTCTACCAAGAAGGAGAAGGTATGTTTTATCATTACATTTTGGAAAACAAAATTCTGAATTCTTTCAGACATGCTTCCCCTCCCATTATAATGGTCAGTGCAGACATTATTCTCATGGGCCTGTTAACTTCACTCTGTGCCAGCTCATACAAGTCTTCCCATATTTTTCTTTCTTTTTGTTTTTGTTTTCTTTTGCTGGGCAATGGGGGTTAAATGACTTGCCCAGGGTCACACAGCTAGTAAGTGTCAAGTGTCTGAGGCCGGATTTGAACTCAGGTACTCCTGAATCTAGGGCTGGTGCTCTATCCACTGTGCCACCTAACTGCCCCTTCCCATATTTTTCAATCTGTCACATTCTTTATCTCTTTTGCCACATCATGGCAGGGAGGTGACATTGGGCACGTGAATATGATGCCAAAGGAGAACTTCATGGACAGCTACATATGATGTCTGAAGACCGACCTGGATAAGTTCAGAGAAGTTCAGGGTCAGAACATTGGCTGCAGTGATGAATTTTATTAATTGTAAAAACTAACAAAGGCTGTCTGTTGTGTAAAAGAGATGTGATCTTTATCATCTATGGTCTGCTTGAAGAAAATACAAGTGGAAATGGAGAGGAAGCTGTTGTATCTCAGGAATTTTCTGCTATCTTGTTATGTATACTTATAGTTAGAGATATTTCACAATGGGGATTGATACCTACCAATTGCAAACACTTGATAGGTATCAAAGTGTAAGGGGACTGGCCGAAAATTGCCTTTCCACAACTATGAGCCTCTTACTACCTTCTCTGACTACTTGATCCCATAGTGATCTATTCCTTCTATTATCTTCTATGATACTTAGGTGCAACAGTACAGGCATTTAGCCCCTAGTTTTTCATTATTTATGTATTTATACCCTGTCTCCCCAGATTATAAATTCCTTGAAAACAAAAAGAAAGTCTTGTACACTGTTTATATCCTTTCTGTTACCTCCTTCACTCAAGTGGAACTTTAATGTTTGGAAAGTGCTTTGTATATGTTATTTCACTGGATCCTCACAACAACCCTGTGAGGTTGGCACTATTATTAATCTTATTTTATATATAAGAAAACTGAGGTGTAGAGATATAAAGTGACTTGTCCAGCGTAATATAGCTAGTAAGTGTTTTAAGGGAGGAACAAGCAAGCAGGGAGATTTTGCTGGATTGTAATTTTATGGGTAAATTAAATCAAATATGGACATTTACAAAGAGAGTGAGAAGTTTGTGGAAATAGTTTTGCACCATGTTTTCTTTTGCATCTATTTTTAATGGGCATTTACTTCAAATTTCAATGATTAATTTATAAGGTAAATATAATAATGCACTATGATTACAGTCTTCAATTAGTTGTCATAACCTGAAAGAACGACTAAACTGAAAAGAAAAACAATTTATATCCATATCTGTTTCTGTAATAAATAATTTCTACTTGGTCTCCCCTTCCCCTAACTCTTAATTAAAACAACAACAATATTTCAAATGGAAACATACAGACTTGCTGCTACTTCTATTCTACACAAAAATAAAATTCCTAAAACCTCTTGGTTCATTATCTAAAGAATTAATTCCTGAATATTAGATTTACAATGACTGTGTAATTTGTCATATTCGAATGTTTCACTAAGCAATGCAGTTAACAGCATTTGTCTTTACACATTTCTCTACAGAACTGTTGGACAGAAGGCAAACCTCTCAGCTAAACAGTAATCATTAACTTTTTCCCAATGAATTATTAAGACTGTTCATGAAGGGTGGAAATTGCAAGAAAAGGACTGACTATTAAGAGAACTGTCGCATTTCTGGAGAAATGTAATTGCAAAGTAATCCAGACCACTTGATATTGTGTATTTTTACATTCAAGAGTAAATAAGAAGTACATAGAGTGGTAACTAGGACTTTTGGCACCTGGGGCAAATTCAATGTGTGTGTGTGTGTGTGTGTGTGTGTGTGTGTGTGTGTGTGTGTGTGTGTGTGTGTATGTGTGTGTGTAGTGATGTCACCAATGACCTGAAGTTTAAAAAGACCACCTCCCATAGTGTGCACCCACATCACTGCCAATCCAGGAATTCTCCTTTAAAAGGGTGACAGGGGTCCCCAGGCCTATGTCTGGCAAGGTCCATGATACCTGATACCACCAACTCCAAGAAGGAGATAGAGGTATAAGAAGATGGCAGATATTGTGGGGTAGAAAGAAATCAGACCCTGAGAAAAGGGCACTGCTTCTCATTTCACCATCAAAGCTTCATTCTATGAAGGGTTTTAAAGATATTTTTAGTCTCTAAGATTACTCTAGTAATATGCAAATTTCTTTAAGAAATATCACCTCTTCAGGTTAAAAAATTATTGCCAGCCTATTTAAAAGACTTTGTAAATCATAAAGTGCTATAAAATATGAGTTGTAGTAGTAATAATAACAATAATAATGATTGCTACTATTATTACTCTAGGAAAGACTTTAGTAAATCTTCATGAAGTATGGTTCTGGGGATTGCTGAACCCTAGGGGGAAAGGAGATAAAGACTGCCATAGGCAGAGAAGTAGGCAGGTGTAAGACAAACTCAGCTGACTTCACAACTCTTGTCAAAATTCAACCTTGTGACTGTTCTTCCAGATTATACATTTAGAGTTGCAAGTAACAAAAAGCATAATTTAGTCTGATTCTGTTTATAGATGAGAAACTCCAAGTGAAATAATTGTCCATGGTCGCATGGGTAATAAACATTAGAGCTATGATTTGAACCCAATTCCTCTGACTCCAATTCACTCTACTATGCTGCTGGCTGCTGTTCCCAGGATTCCCGCTACTACCCATACATGGAACCGACTATGCTATAGCTAGAGCTTCCTGGTAGGCTTCCCCACCTTGAAGAGGTGTGTCCAGAGTGCAATGAATCTGTAGTATATAAGGAAAACATTGCCCTTCTACTGAGAGGTTTGTCAATTTCAACAGCAGACACATTCAATTCAGTTCAACAAGTACCTATCATGTGCTAGTGCTACGTGGAAAGCGGCACAAAGTTTTTTTTTTTTTTTTAAAGGCTTTGCTCTCATGGATCTTATGTTCTAATGATTTTATCATAGCAGGTCCACTTCATCTATTAAACCATGGTTATGAAGTAGTGGTTGAATGGAGCATGTCAATTTAAGAAGAAACTGATTCATTTAAATTGTAGACATGGTACATCATATGGGTTATCTGACTTCTGCTGGATCTCCATTCCTTTGAAAATATTTCCATTGGTAGATTTCAAATGAAACCAGCAAATATGTCTTGTTTATCAGGTGATGGAAGGATATGGCTACTTCAGTGCAGAAGTTAGGGTACAAGGAATATTTAAATTAAAATATGAAATGTCCTGAAATTGTACCATGTAATCATGCTTCTATAGACAGTGATAATCCCTTCATATTTTAAGACTACATATGAATTGATAACCAATGTGATCCACTGGAATTCTCATAATTCAAAGATAAAGGAAAAAAAGCCCCAAATATGTTAACTAGACCAAGCCTTCTTTTTTTTTTTCTTTTTTTCTTTTTTATTTTAGTGAGGCAATTGGGGTTAAGTGACTTGCCCAGGGTCACACAGCTAGTTAAGTGTTAAGTGTCTGAGGCCGGATTTGAACTCAGGTACTCCTGATTCCAGGGCCGGTGCTCTATCCACTGCGCCATCTAGCTGCCCCAAGACCAAGCCTTCTTAAAATGTGGGTCATGACCCCATATGGGTCACATAACTGAATTTGGGAATTGCAAAAAATTTGGCAACAGTAAATGGTTATGTATACCCATTTTATATACCTATTTACCTGGGGTTGTGTAAAAATTTATTGGGTGAAAAGGTCATGAGTAGAAAATGTTTAAGGAACCCTCTGTGGTCAACTTCTGGATGAAAAGTTATACACAGGCTTCAACTTACATCATTAGAGGGAACTTGCACAACAATTCAATCACAGATATGTCTTGGTAAGTAAAAAAAGCATATCAAAATATATCAAAACTTTTAGTATTTAAAGTGATGTATTTTAAAATATACCTCTTCTTATCAAATACACAAAATTTCTCAGATAAACAGCCAAGAGTGGCTGCTGTTGTAACACAAAGAACTGAGCAACAACAGGAAGTATTGGGATATGAAATACCATATGTGAAAAATCTTAGTTTTGCTTTCAATAGCTTAAAATATTACTTGTTCTAGATTCCATTTTCCTTAAGAGTTTAGTGACTTTGCTATACTTAGGGAGACAAAAGACTACATCAAATTTTCTAAAGGTTCAGTTGTTACACAGATAAAATAGAGAGCATGGTATGAAACCACTACTCTATCTATACCACTTAAAGACATTGCTTAAACCTAGTATATAAGGATGCTGAGTCATTACTGGTTGTTTTTGTATAGCATTCCCTTAACTGTCTTGTTGTATTAGAGTGTCCCAAACAAACTACTAAAGTTTAATCATTTACCTCCTCCCTGCAAACCCCCCTCCCCCAAAACAAAACAAAAAAGAACAAAAAAAACCCTCAAAAACATATTGCCTGGTGGAAATCTCATTTCATTGAATTTTCTAATTTAATAACCTATAATTCTACTTTGAGTATTTCATAATATAACTTAGAAGTTATGTAACCTTTCTACTCTATCCTTTACTGTTTTTCTGGTTTCTTCTTTCAGGGAACAAGCTTCTTGCCTGTTCTTGCTTGTTCTAACATATCCCAAAGGCCAAAGCCACATGGAGGTGACCCTGATTTTTCAAAGGCTGCTCCAGAGGGGCTCCCTTCCAGAAGGTTGGTTACATCTTCTCACAAAACCACTCACTAAGGCATGGGAAGAGTAAAATGTGTTTTTCTTAAGGGAGTACCCATGCACATGAAATCATGGCTCCTTGAATTCTTTTAAGGTCAATTTGAAGAAATGGGTTTACTCATTTTCTGGTGCATGGACCTACATACAAATTGGCAGATTAGATTTTCTAAGCACAGAGAGGTGGTACTTAAAAGACTCCAATAAATTTAATGTAAAACAGTTAATTTATTGACTTAAATAGCATTATATGCTAGAAAGAATATTGGAAAGTAAGTCAGAAAACATGACATATGCTCTATCTTTGCCACTTACTGATAACCTGACTTGGGCTTTCATGTTTTGGAACTACAATTTTCTTATAAAACCTTATTCATTCCTTCTTTAAAATTTTATATGGATCCAGGAACTAAATACATGGAGTAGCATTCAAATGGATTTAAAGAAAAATACTACGCTGTCACCACCATCACTTCATGTATAATTTTAGGGAGCAAATTATATTATTTAGGAGGTACAACCAATAAATTGCTAGATCTATTGTAAAATTTATATTTTGAACACTGCTAATTCAGAGTTTGTATTAAGTCATACACTCTGTATAAAGTCTGCTTTTACATTGTGGAGGGGAAAATAATTTATTAAGTTTGTTAATAGTGCAAAGGGGATGGAACAATTTGACCTCTCGATTCTCTTTAAGCTCTAAGCCAACATAAGCTCCTTAAGTTATTATTAAACAGACAAAAAATTTAGTGAAGTTTAAGAAAATAGGATGAAAAAATTTCTATTAATGTGTATTTGAAATATATTTAGAAAAACATGGGGGGCAGCTAGGTGGCGCAGTGGATAGAGCACTGGCCCTGGAGTCAGGAGTAACTGAGTTAAAATCCGGCCTCAAACACTTAACACTTACTAGCTGTGTGACCCTGTGCAAGTCACTTAACCCCAATTGCCTCACTAAAAACAAAACAAAACAAAACAAAACAAAACAGAAAAACCTGGAAAAACTTGCATGAAATAATGAAGAATGAAATGAGGATAACTAAGACAACAGTGACAGTAATAGAAATATTATTTTAAGAATGGCCTTAAGCAAATAAACTATTCTATCTATTATAAATACCCAAATTAATTATAAGGGACATAGGAAAAAAGATACATTCTGCATCCAGAGAAAAACTTGATAAATAGATGTATAGAATAATTTTACATATATAAATACCCATTTATATATAATGGTAGACATCTCTTGGTGGGGGGGAGAGAAAAAAAGAAATTTGCATGATGATTTTGTTGTATATTTGAAAGGAAAGCAAGCTGTGCATAGCAGATTTGCAGTTTCATGTATAATCATCTTTTTTTATTCTACTGTTATGGAAATCTTTGTTTTATTCCATAAATTAAAAATAAAATAATTTTTGTTTTATTGTCCTTTTACTCTAATATATGTGAAATATATGAAAATATACTTATATGCGGGTATATACATAAATATTCATTTTTAAGTCATGAGCCAAACTTCTTTCTTTGTATATGGTCAGGTTCTTTTTGCTAACTTACAGATGAGCAAACATTTTCAAATGGACCATTCCGTGCAAGTCAAGGAGGAAGAAAAGTATGGAGCATGATAAGAATTCAAATCATTTAACATAATCACCAATAATAATGTTTTTGAGAAACTCTCTATAAGGAAATATGGCCTGTGGCATTTTTTACATTCCTCTGTCCTCTATGAGACATCAGTAGTATCAGGAACTTATCTTGCAGTCAAAATATCTACATTTAAATCTTATACTTACTACTTGTGTGCCCCAGGAAAATAATTTATCCTGAACCTCATTTTTTTTATCTGTAAAACTAAGGGTGCTAGACTAGATAATCTCTATAGTCCCTATGCCAAATAAATTTTTAAAAATGAAATGTAGATTTGATTACATAATAGTTTGTAAACAAAGAATCAAGAGAAAACCCAACTGTCATTAGGTGAATGGGAAATCAGATGAGAAAACTTACCTTATCTCCTTCTTCCACCTCACAAATTTTTTCTTCATTTGCAGGGTTAAAGACCGGGAATTTTTTGCCACTCGATGAATTATGCCATTCGTTATTTATAAATATCTTGAGAAATATAAAAATAAATTAAAGTCATATACATAGTTCAGGGGTCTTTGAAACAATTTTTCACAATAATTGATCTTGTAACATTGGTAAAGACCCTTATTCATACTTCTTAATGGTACCATTTCCCTGCTAAAACCATGTGTTGTAAAGGTCATGTTGTAGAGGAGATTGCTATTCAAGTACAGGTTGGACTAGATGATTCACTACAACCCTTCTAACTGTGAAGATTCTTGATTCTACAAATAATCTCCTGCCTCCAGGTTATTTACGATAATATGAACCAGAGTACAATCTGAAAATGTCACTGGGAATGCAGGCCACTTCCGCAATAGTGAATTCAGGGGAACCATTGAAGGGAATGATTTCACCTAAAAGAGCCAATCTGATGCAAGAATTGGTTTTGTAGAGTTAATTGTCTCCATTTTCTACTTCAATTTGTGTGCTTAATCATAGCATTAGTGATTTGGCATTATAAAATATTTCTGTACTTGAAAGAGCTTTAGAACAACAATGGAAACATGTAATTTGTTTTTAGGAGCATCAAGAAAAATCTGGTTATGCAGCTTTCCTATGTATCTTAAAAAACAACAACCTTGAACTGTAAGACATATAGTATTTTCTTTGAACTTATTACATATACTTTGAGATCAACTAACCAGGTTTTAATTTTCCTTCAATGGACATATGTATGCAAAGGAAAATTAGAATAAAGAATAACAAACTACTTAATACAAAGATTAAAAAAGACGTACTTAAATAAACACTGGACACCAGAAATATGGGGTTCACTTTTCTATTTATGTTTTGGAAGGCTAAAATTATAAAGGAATGCTAATCTTGCACATGTATTTAAAAGTAGCAATTTAAAACTCTACTAAGACTTAGATTAGTGTTTCACTGAATATGAAACTAATAAAACAATGATGCCCCATTTATCTTTTAATGTAGCTAAGGTTTTTCCAAATGGCTCAATGGATAGAGCACTGGGCCTGGAGTCAGGAAGACCTGAGTTCAGATCCAGCCCCAGAGATTTATTAGCTGTGAGATTCTGAGCAAGTTACTTAACCTCTATTTGCCTTATTCCATTGGAGAAGAAAATGGCAAACTGCTCCATTTTTTTTCTTTACTACCCCCCCCCACCAAATGGGACCATGAAGAGTTGGACATGACTGAAAATGTCTGAAAAATAAAGGTTTCTGAAGCCCTTAGTTAAGAAACTGCTCTTTTATGATCAATAAAATAAAATTCATTAGACTTCTATTAAAACCTACAAAATTTTCCTCCTCCTCTCATTCACTGCCCCTTAAAATTTTTATATAGGTATAGCATCTAAACATAGATGTGACATTCCAAAGGATTTCTAACAAAATTCTAAGTAGTTCTCAAGGAATTATCATTTAAATTATAATTTTATAAGGTAAATCATTGTTTTAAGACATGACACAATTACATGCAGGATCTACAACAAAACCAGTATTTTAATTCAGAATTAATCATTTTATATTATATTCTACTAATTAATTTTATTATCATATTAAATTTGGGGGGGGGCTATGGGGGTTAAGTGACTTGCCCAGAGTCACACAGCTAGTAAGTGTCAAGTGTCTGAGGCCAGATTTGAACTCAGGTACTTCTGAATCCAAGGCCGGTGCTTTATCCACTGTGCCACCTAGCCACCCCTATCATATTAATTATTAATTAATTTACCATTAATTCAGAATTCATGTCAATTCAGAAAAACTAGATAAAATATGCCTTTATACTATGAAAAACTGTTAAGTTTATTAATAGTGCAAAGAATATGAATGAGTCAGAGAAAATGTTTTTACTTAAAAGAGGTAATTCTCAAGAATCCTTGAGTTCTTAGAAACACTTGACTTATAATGCTTTATATTAATTAAAAATTGTTTTTGTTTATTCACTAAATAGAGGCAGCATAAAATAAAGTCTAGAGTAGCAGCCCCAAAGTCAGGAAAACCTATGTGGTTCAAGTCTCACCTCTGATCTCGACTGGCTGTGAGACCCTGAGCAAGGAACCTAAGCTCTCCTAGCTCTAGGCAACCTTTTTGAGAGTATAAATTGCAGAGAAGATGGTGACTTGCTTAGGTAAAGGGAGTTTCCTCAACTGGGAGCTCCCTTTAACCAATGAAATCACAGGTTCAGTCCCTATGATATTCAACACCTCCCCCCCCCCCAAACTGGATTCTACTCAGCTACACTCAAAAAAAAAAAAAAGAAAAGAAAAGCTTTGTTACATTTATTTTACAAACATGAAAGTGAGAGAGGCAAGTTCTTTTTTTTTTTTTTACAATGTTATAATTTTTATTTCAATAGCTTAAAGTGGTATCTCAAAGAGTTATATAGGGTAAAAACAGCTAGAGTTGATATGCTCCTACAATAGCCTTCAAGAATGCAGGATCACCCTCCATATCATGATGACATATCAGGAAAGTGTGGTGAAGATTATTTCCTAGAGTAGAATATTGGTGTGATACAAACTGTATGTCATCTACCTTTGTCCAGGAACAAAGCCTTTTCAGTAGTTCTGCAAAGAAAAAATTCAGCTCCAGCAACATATTAGTTAACTATTAGTTTCATTTTACTGACCATTGTACCAACCTTTGTTTTTCCTTGACTGTATAAAAATAACCAATGTGAAATATCTTAAAGTTTTTTTAAGATTTTAATTTTATTATATCTTATGTATAAAGACTGTCTAGTCACTTCAGTGGAAGACAAGTGGGTCTCAACAATCCCACTTCTTGTAGTTAGGGAAGGAGTAATGAGGTGGAGATTAATGAGTTATAAAAAACTATGAAGTCCATTTTGAATCAGAAGCAATGGCATGAAGCTAAAATGAATCATAATCTTCTTTTGAATGTATTTTCCTTGAGCAAATTTGGAAAAAAGGGAGTTATCATGCTTATAGAAATAAAACTATTTGTCATGTTTTACCATGATAGTAGACACAGCAGCAATTATGAATCTATGGGCAAGGATGCGTCCTGAACCATAAATATTTACAGTAGCTATAATATGTTATTGCAACCTTATTATAGATTCCTCCTTTCTTACAGGATGCTAAACTAGTTTTTTTTCCAAATTCTAGCCTTCTCCCAGGCTAATAGTAATATTTTTTAACAATACAAATGTGTATACTTAGGTAACACAAACAAAAGAAAGTTGTGCTGTTTTTGGATTGCGGTCTTTTTGACGTAAAAAGCCAATCTATAGTAATCTTTAACAACCAATAAACAAAGTTGCCTATTAAGACCAAAAATTTAGTGTAAGGAGAGAAATTTTACTTTCTCTTAGAACCATAAACTTTTTCTGAGCCCTAATTTAATTTTCTATATTTATCCTCATAGCATATTTTTTAAAGAATTCTTTGATTTTCACTTATATTTTTTGGCTAAAAATGGACTAAATTTGGGTAGTAGGCAGATTTGTAATGGATGGTCTAATTCCCACAACTGTGGATTGTAGGCCAAACATAGAAGTTCTTCTCCAAGTAGACTTGATGGTAGGAAAATAGTTATAGTTTCCCCACAATATTGTACAGATGGCTGGAAGTTTTCATCCTACCCATCTCATTCTACATCTGGCTTCTGTCTATTCTCCCTCCAATATGTCTGATGCCATTGACGTCTCAACCCCACGCATCTGATTAAACCTGACTCAGTTTCCTCCAATATGTTGGGTGGCATGGATGTATATCCCATCCACCTATTTTAAGCCTGGCATACTACATGGGCTGTATATATTGTTCAAGGGCGACCACTCATTAGATATATTAGACAGTATAGCTAGAATTTTAGCCTCCTTTTCTTGGTCCTTCTTTTTTTAATCATTCCACAGGCATATCACAATACCCTACAGCTCCAGAATCAGGCTGAATAACTTGGAAGATATGTACCAGACAAGTGACCTATTTGTTCAGGGGAAAGTGGGCAATTTTACAGGCTCCCTGTCCATTCAATATAACTTAGGTGTGGCTTAATGTAATTTATAATACGATGTGTGACATGTCAAGGTGGCAGTGCACTAAAGCTTTGTATACACAGTATCAAAAAGATAACAGTAATTATCTGGTAAATTAAGATTGTATGGGCATTCAAAGTATATTTTTAGGCTAATATGGAGGTGACTTGAGAAGAATGTCCTTGTTAAAGTGAGAGCTTTCCCCTTAACAAGCCAAACTGAACAATTCTTTTTTTTTGTCTGTTTGTTTCTTTTTGTTTTGAGGGGCAATGAGAGTTAAGTGACTTGCCCAGGGTCACATAGCTAGTAAGTGTCAAGTGTCTGAGGTCAGATTTGAACTCAGGTCTTCCTGAATCCAGGGACAGTGCTTTATCTAATGAGCCACCTAGCTGCCCCCACTGAAAACAATTCTTTAAGAACCCTGGAAGAATTCTTTTAAAAACCATGGATAATGAGGAGATAGGAAAATGCTAAACCAGGAAGAAGCAAAAATAAGGGAAAAACTGAGCAAAAGAAATATAGGGGTTAAAAAATCAATGATTTTAAAAGTAGATCCCTAACAAGTAAAAATTGGGAACATCATACCTTCCTAGAGGCAGGATGAGGAATAGGCTGGGGAGGCAATCACTTAACTCAGTCTATTACAAGGAAAACATGTTACTCTTGGAATCAAAAAGAACCAAGTTGGAATTCTGCCTCCAGCACTTACAGCCATGGAACAGGGGCAAGGATCTTGCCCTTCATGAGCCTCTATTTCCTTGTTTGGAATATGAAGAATAATACCTGTAGGACCTAGCATGTGGGGTATTGTAGGCATCAAATAAGAGGTTGTAGGTCATATCCTCCTGCAAGTCTAAAAGGGCTTTATGAATGCCAGATATTATTGTTAGGGTACACATATTTTTATAACAGCAAATCTCAACTTCCAAGAAATGTAGTAACTTGTTTTGTGCCATTATGTTGTTTTTTATTATAGGGAACATACAAAGCTCATGGAGACACTATAAGGTTTCAAATTCAGGGAGCACAGATAACTTGTCCCACCTGGGATGCTGCCTCTCCTCCTATTAGCAGTCATGTATAGAGGCTTTAACTTTAGGGTGCATAGATAGACAGAGAGATAGATAGAGACATAAATATCTATCATGGGATTATATCATAGGAAGACCAGGAAATAAAATAATCTTATATATGATAGGATTATATCATTGGAAGGGACCTTTGTGACCATATAGTCCAAAGCTCCCAATAGGCCTGTTGTGTAGAAAATACTATAAATTATTATTAATTATTATTATTATTATTATTATTGCTGGGCAATGGGGGTTAAGTGACTTGCCCAAGGTCACACAGCCAGTAAATATCAAGTGTCCGAGGCCGGACTTGAACTCAGGTACTCCTGAATCCAGGGCCGGTGCTTTATACAGTGCGCCACCTAGCTGCCCCAATACTATAAATTATTAAGTGCTATATTTAAATATGCTCTTGTTTTAAATAAGGTCAATTATGAACATTCTTACTTTGTAGATCATAGATTTAGGACTGGAAGAGACCTTAGGGGTTATCTAGTTCAACTGATGTAATTTTATTGATGAGGAAACCATGGAAGTCAAGTGACCTGTTAAAGGTCACACAATGAATAAAGGGAATAACCAAGCTTTGAACCTAGGTTCCTCAACTCCAAATCTTACTACTTTTCCAATGTGTGTTACTGAAGTAAAATTCAAAGAAACTTCTCCAAATTCACTGTAATTATTGAATAATGAAGCTAATACTCGAGCCCAAGTCAGCATGATACTGTGAAAAGATATTGGATTTGTATTCAGTGTTACCTTAGTTAAATCTCTCTTTTGATTCCAACTAAATCTCTCTTTTGACATTTATTGTGTGACCTTGGACAAGTAACTCAACTTTCCTGGGTTCTAGTTTCCTAATCTGTAAAATGGGGTGGGGGGGGTTTGAACCAGATGATCTCTCAACTCTCTTCCAGCTCTACAAGCTTGGGATTGATTCTAAGGCCATTGTTCTTGCTACAATTTACTACCTTTCATGGAGTCAAGGCCTACAACAAAATCCATGAAAGGAAGAAATAGGATGACTCAGAGAAAACAGGAGGAAACAAAAAGCATGAAAAAGATGGAAACAGCCTGTCAATAAAATAATTAAAATAAGACAGAAGTGAAAGTGACTCCCTCAAAAAAAAGAGGATGGGAAAACATACTGACCATCATACAGGCAGATAAATATATTGTTTCTGGCTTGTATTGTATAGTCAGAGTTATAAAAAAGATTTCATGAATGAACTTTTATTAAAAAAATTAATGTTGACAATCCTTTCTACCTCGTTAACTCAGCAAGGAAAAAGAGGAGAGGTGCCAAAACATTTCTCCCTGGGGAGTCAAGATACATCACTCTCAGGCGTTAAATAAATAACTTGGTACCTGTTTCTATAAGCCAAATGTAAAGAGAGAAAATATGCAAACACTATAGAATCCTTTAAATATAATTTCTAACAAAATCTATGGCACTATAGCCCAAATGCTTGCAAAGTCTTAATCTCATCTTTCTAAATCATACTATATAGAATTTATGAACCATTTAATAGGTTTCCATTAACAGCCACACCGTTCAAATACAATTGTGAGATAAAGTGATTATAATAGTGCCCCAAACAAGTATAAACAACCTTCTGCACCTCCTTTATAAAGAATATATACTTGAAGCCATTACATCTCTTAATACAAGGGAGCAAGTCAAACACATGAAACCTTGTGTTTAATCAAATATTTGAGTTTCATAATTTGTTTTAGGAGTGTTTTTCAAATTGAAAAGCGTAATGACTTAAGCAATCTTATAACCTATCTAAATAACCAAGACCCTGTCTACACAGCTCTTTAAGCCTAGTCTTTTTTAGAGTGTACTATTAGCACTCCCTTTTTGTCCCCTAAGCACTTCAATTGGCAACTGGATGCACTGCCCTCTTTGGGCTGTCCAGGAGCTAGAAATGACCATGAAATAGAAACACTACCATGGATTTATGGATAATTCAATTGACCACAATGCTCGTGTTCTTGTAGACTGATTTTGCAAAGATTAAAGATTCTACATTGACTTAATTTTTTTTTTCATTTCAGATATGCTTTGTAAATTTCTGATTGGTCTTTCACTGAAAATACTTTGTAAAAGTATTCACTTTTAAAAGTTTCTGGGCTTTATTCTCTTTTTAAAAAATCAGGTAATATTCTACAAGTAGCTACTTATAGTCATTAAGAAACCTGCTATTTAAAGATATTGGATATTCTTCAAAGCTCAAAATAGCTTTTAAATTGGATTCACACACTATTAATTTATTTGTTTTGTAAGTTTGTATTTTTACACATCAGATTTTCTTGAAGTGAAATGCATACCTGTCATCAAAAAGAACCTCCATAATGTCAACTCGCTATATGCTGTGAATTGATAGAGATGTCATAAGACTTTTAAAATTTTTATTTACTTATTTACTTTTCTTTACAGGGCTATGAGGGTTAAGTGACTTGCCCAGGGTCACACAGCTAGTTAAGTGCCAAGTGTCTGAGGTCATATTTGAACTCGGTTCCTCCTGAATCCAGGGCTGGTGCTTTATCCACTGTGCCACCTAGCTGCCCCCTGTCATAAGGCTTTTACCTCGCAAATGGAATATATCCATGTATCATGTGGGATAGGGGTAGCAGTAGTTGGTAGTGCTAGATAATTTTTGCTTCCCGCTAAGAAGTATGTTTAAAATCAACTCACAATTTAATGTACTACTAGAGGGAAGGGGTTCTATGTAATTATAAAGAGTGGCTAGCTAATACCCTTCTCTGGTTTGTGCTTCAGCCTTGATCCTGTCTCTGGGTAGTGACATTATTTGTAGAGAGAAGAGAAATGATGCTGACTCAGATAAAGAATCTAACACTCTCCTCTCTGCCTTGGTAGGTGGTAAGTTCCCTCCTTCACACAGAGGTTTTGAAGTGAAGGCTGAATAAGCATTAATTGGGAATGTTATAGAAAAAAATTTTTTCTTCAGTTATAGTTTGAACCAGACAATTTCTGGGTTCTCCTCCCATGCTGAGATTCTATAATCCTATTTCCTCTGTGCCTTTATCTTAACTAGCTGTCACTGGAAGAAAGTGGCATGATAAACCCATTTACAGGAAGGTATGTACATGTGAGATAATTGCTTTGTTACTTTTGCATTTTAAAATAAGATGCTAGGTAATACAAAAGAATGATTCTACAATCTCAGAATTTCAGGTAGCATAAACAGTCTGTAAAACCTTCATTTGAGGGGCAACAGGTCATTCTTAGTGCTATCTCATAAGTGACTCTCTCCTCAGCTTATAGATAAAAGCCTGCCATATAGATAAAAGACAGAGGCAGAGAGTAAAATCAACTTTTAATAGCATGCTAGATATATGTATTGAAATGGACTTTACTCAGAGGGAGTGGAATATATCTATGTGTCAAAATCACTTTCTTTTTCTCCTTAAAGCCTAAAACTTGTAAAAAGTGATGTAATTTTTTTTTTCACTACAGGGCAATACATTGTCACTGGCCCAGGAGTTAAAATATGTGTATTTCTAATTCTTTCCTTCCCTATCATTTAGATGAGCAAGAGTTGGGATGCCAAGGGCATCAGGCTTCTAGTCAAGTGATAAAAAGTTACATCAACATACTACTGTGTTACAACAACTGATTCCTCTTTGGTAAGCTAGACAGAGCTTAGGCAAAATTGAATAGTCCCAGGTACAAAGGTACTTTTAGATTCCTGATGAAGAATCAAAGCTACTGCCAGGCACCTCTTTCTCTCCTGAAGAGGTAACACAAGGTATACAACCACATTGTAAATAATGCAGCAAGTACTTGCTTTTTTAGGAAAATAGTCAGAGACATCAGTAGTATACAATTGCATGAACTAAATACAATTTAATTTTCTCTTTAAACATATTCTAGTTTACAATTTGTATAAGAATAGATGAGGAAAGGGTTGTTTTTAAAAATAACTTGAAAAGTATTCAAACTTAATATCCTCTGTACTGTTGGGCCCCTTCACCCAGAAGCTCCAAATTATGAATGTCACAGTAATCTTGGTGTATTCACTCTTCCAGGACAGTAGGGGCACTATTTGTTAAATAGTGATAAAAACAGGAAGCCATCAGAGGTTTAAAAGAGCTGAAGTCTTTTCAAAAGTGTCTCTAAAATCAAAATTAAAAATCTCTGAATGTGATGTGAAACAAGTCATTTGTTTATGCTTTAGTCTCTTTGGCTGCAAAGTCAGGGATTTAGATGAGAAAACTTAAGGTTCTTTCTGGCACTAAAATTATGATAGGGATTTTATTTGTTCTAAATCTTGTTCTATACACCATCCTTTAGAGGTTCATCCACTTAGGTAGTCTCTCTCCCTGACTTTTTTTCCTAAAGAAGAGAAAAATGGTCAAATGCTATAAAAAAATCTCTGTTCTCTTAAGCCCTCCACAAATCTTGAGGACTTCACAATTTGGTTGTGATCCTGATCCACAGAACATGGCTATTGAAAACTACAAAAAAAAGCATCATAAGGGAAAATCAGGGAGAGAGGATAAAAAAGATGCAAAAGTAGAAAGCCATGAGATACCAAAAAATCAACATAAACAAGTCAGTTCCTATATATAAAGAAATAGTTTTTTTATTTCTTTCATTTTTATATCATCTACATTTCCCAAATTATTTCTCCTTTCTTCCATTCCCAGAGAACTATCCCATATGTCAAAGAACTAAAAAGAGGAATGGGAGAAAGACAGTTCAGCAAAACTAAAACAAAACATTGAAAAGGTCTGACAAAATCATCAATGTTCCTCAATCCCACCTCCACAAGGAAGAGAGATGCCAAAAAGATTTTCTGTTAAGAAAAAGACTATGGGGAAAAGATGAAAAGAAATGATTAAAAGTAATTTAAAAATTCAGACAGAAAATACTCCATGTGTGTATGTGTGTGCATGTGCGTGTGCATGTGTGTGTATGTGTGTGTAGAGACCCAGAGAGACAAAAACAGACATTGAGAAACAGTCAGACCAAGAGATCCATAGAGACAGTGAGAGAGAGAGGCAGAGAGACAGAGGCCCAGAGAGAGAAACAGACTAAGAAATGGAGAGAAAGAGACACAGAAACAGAGAGAGAGAGAGAGAGAGAGAGAGAGAGAGAGAGAGAGAGAGAGAGAGAGAGAGAAACAGAGGCAGAGACAAATAGAGAGGAGGAGGGACAGAGAAAAGTGAAAAGAGGAAGGAGAGTTTTATGTAAATTCCTTTTATATATGTGGCCTGAAATCCAAGTACTACCAAATCAATTCAGGAAGTACTTTGTAAATCCCTGTGTCCCATATGATCCAGATACACAATCTTGGAGCCTATCAGATCTCAATACAATTAAACAATGAGAAAAGATCAGAGTACATGGAAGGATAAATTTTAGAAATCATATACAAGTACTACATCAATACTACCATTGTAAAAAAAAAACACTCATTTTCATTAAGATACTTGCAAAGTCACTGCACTATCGTGATTATAATTATTTAAAAAAAATCTAACATATTACCTAGTGATAACATGAAAAGGATGTTCAAAGTTACAATAAATATTAAGCAAAAGATTTAGGCTAAGTTCTCTAAATGCCATAAGATGCATGTAGAACAATTGCATGATTGATTAATTTCTCAACTGAGGCAGGTAAATGACCATCCTTTTATTTCTATCTTAACCTTCAAATACTTTAGCTGCTTGTCATTAATTTAAGTTTGGAAAAGATTTTTGGTGGGGCAACTATACAAGAAGATGCAAAGTGTCAGGCGGTTTTGAAAGTTCACTCACTCATTCAGATTTAATTACATACATAACTGCAGTTCTTCCAAGTGTGAAAAGGCTTTGGCTAATAAACCAAATAATAAAATACTATTTTTAGGGAAGTAAATTCACACAGAACACCTCTGACTAAGAAAAACGATTTTATTACATTACTATTAACCAGATATGCCATAAACACCAACACAAAATACCTGTAGTCAGATTCACCTGCCTCTGAAATATTGACTTTATTTCACTCTTCTAAAGAATGTTCTCATAAAGGATTTGAAGTACAAAGGTCCTGAAAACAGTAGGCACTTACTAAAGGTCTGTTGAATCGAGTTGAATGCCAACTCTAAAACTTGCTTGTTATTTTTGGAACCAATAAATCTCAGGGTGTTTTTTGGCTTCACTGTTTGTCATACTAGATTCTAACCTCTATTAGACTTTAAACAGCAGATATATCTGAATATAAATTCATATATATATATATATATATATATATGTAAATTTAATGCTATCTTTTGAACATCCCCTTTGTGCAAGGAACTTTTCTAATGTTTTGTTTGGGGTTTTTGGTGAGATTAGAAGGTATTGCTGGTGTGGTTTATATATATGTGTATATGTATATATATATATATATGTGTGTATATATATATATATACACATACATACATACATATATATCTATATACATATATAAAATCTCACCAAAACCCCCAAACAAAACATTAGAAAAGTTCCTTGCACAAAGGGGATGTTCAAAAGATAGCATTAAATTCACATATATATGCACAAATGTATGTAAATATATATATACATACATATTTTAAAATTCATAAAGAAAATATTTTACACTGAAATTTTCCTTGAGATGTGTCTTAAGTAGAAAAATATTTTTATGAACTTTTTTCAGAACAAAACAGCAACAAAAAGTCACACAAATGTATTAAAAACTAAAAAAAGTCTTAGAAACCACAAATACCTCCCCCCCCACAATTAAGGAGGGTGAGTTCTCTATTTATTATTTTGGATTTAGAATATATGGTTTTAATAAAATATATTATTAAAAGCAACTTCAGATACCAACCCAGATATCTGAACCTTTTTCTGCTGCCAGAAAAGGAAAACAAGGCTGAAGGATCAAATGGGATATTTGTAAAGTGTTTTACAAATCATAAAGCACTATATAAATATTAACTACTAATGTCAGTTATTTGACTTTCTATATGTACTTATGGCAGATCACTATGGACGAATCATCTTAAATCAAACCCGTTATCTGGAACATCACATTTAAATTAATGTAATATTAGGGTGCCCACTTGGGGGTGGGGTAGGATGCCTCTAATGAACGATAACTTTGTAATGGAAGGAAGGGAAAACTGGTGGGAATTTTGTAGTTGTTTCAGTTGTACACTTTACTGAGTCCATTGTCTTCAAAAACTTGGTGTAGAATTATTTGCAATAAAATTATAAGCTATTTTGGTTTCTCTTCCAGTAAACTTTCTGAAAGGAATGCTTTGATGAATTTGACAGCTATTGGTCATTCATAATTTCTGGTGCAAACACACACTTTCCCATACTGATGCTTTGCAAAGAAGGGAGAAAAAATCACTCAGCTGACTGAGGCTGTCTCATGTACTGTGTTTATGAAAACAGAAACATCCTGAAACTTTATAAAGCCCAAATCATCCAGAGCTGTAAATATGGAGCCCCTTCCCCTCTCCTCTTCCAGTTAGGCTAATTAGGATTATTAGTTACTCTTTAGTTTGTTCAGCTAGCAAAATGGCCATGTACATATTTGCAACATGACAAGTCTTACTTTCTGCTCTGCCTTTAAGTTTACCTCAGAGTTATACATCAAACTACAAAACCATCACCATTACAACCTTAAAGAGTCTTTGAAGCTTCAAGAATTTAGCTTGCACACTTGTACAAAAAGCACAGAAACAATGTTAAAATTAATAACATAGGAATCTTTCACCAGTCTCAATGGGAATGTCTGAGACCTGGTCTAGTTCTCTGTTCCTCATAACAACTAGTTAGCCACTGTATCTCTGCTCCAACAGTAGTAAACTTATCCAGTGAGATAAATAAATTCATTTTTTTCCATCTGCACAAAGTATGCCAGTGATGCAACCTCCCCCCAAATTAGCTTTCATTCAATTTATAGCTGTGCAGCACGGTCAAGTTATACAATAACTACACATCTTAAAAAGTAAAACAAAACAAATAAAAAACTGTCATTATGCATGCCATATTATCCTAAATTTCCTATGAGTTTCTCCCTTAAATGTACTTAATGAATTATTTTTTTCCTAGTTTGAATAAATCCTGCTACCTCCACACATGCAGGTCTATGTAGTATAACTGACTAATAAACTTGCTAAGCAATATGCACTAGTTCTTATAAGAAGAAACAGGACAGTTTAAGAATCAGAATCCAAGAAATCTTAGTATAAGGTTATTTGTCCTATTTAATATCCTCTATTTTGAAAGATTCTTCATCTAGATCCTCACTATGCATGGTTTCCACTTGTATACTTATGTAAGACCCTTTAATAAAACTTGGTTGAAATTAACCTTTCCACTCTTTAAATAAGTGCATTTTTCACCTCCCCAAGGCAAGGTAACAGACATGCTGTCTAAGCCTACTAACCTTAGTATATTGAATTTTCCAGTCTTTGAGTGGAGCAGGTATGGTCTCCTGTGCATGCTTGGCTAGGGTCTGCTGCCCCTCTGGGGTCTGCTGCTCCTCAATTGTAGACATTTCTGACCTGGCCCCTGAAACACAGGTGAAGAGAAGTACTAGACAAGCTCAGCGATTTTGTCCAGATGGAGCACTTAGCTTTATTTGTTCCTTTTTATCTGAATGGACTGAGGATTATTTGCATACTGGGATGTGATTGGATGAACCAACTAGAAGCAAAAAGAAAATGACACTACTTATTTGTAACACCTAAGGTAGGAAGGCTCTGACTTTAAACTTAAATCCTAAGACACCATTTCTCTCCAGACCTGCAGCTGCACTGGGACTTAGTTTATTATTTGCAGATGAATTTATTTACAGAGCTAAAACCTGTGACAAGAGTATGCAGCTGCTTGAACTACTGTGGCACCCCCTCCCACATTTTCTTTTATGTTACTATGTAACTTTTATTTCTTTGACAGACTTAGGCAAAAGGAACAAGGCAGAAATCTTCGGGTGCTCCCATTTCTGGGAGCTAGAAGAAAGGAGAAAGATCCATATTCTTTTTTTTTTTTTTCAGTTAAAGGACTGCTTCATAGTCTACAATCATGACTGTACTTTACTGTTAGCAAAGCATTCTATATACGTTATCTTATCTATATCTCACAACTCTTTGAAGTGCTATTATTGTCCATCCTTTGCAGATAAAGAAACAGATTCAGTGGCCTGCCCTGGTAGCATCACTATAAAATGTCTGACTCAGGATTCTAACCCAAGAGCATCCTGGCTGGATACATTCCAAGGCACTGCCTCAGTTTAGCTAACTCCTTTGAAGGAGAGAGTGGGGCAGGACAATTTTTTCATTCTTTTCTACCTTGTTTGTTCTAAGCATTTTAGAGGAAGATAAGAGTGCTGGATACCTTGGCTCTAAGTGACAACAGCTAAATGTGAAGAATGGTAGCAGCTTAGTGTAGTTTAAAGAGTATGCTGGGGGCAGCTCGGTGGCACAGTGGATAAAGCACCAGCCCTGGATTCAGGAGGACCTGAGTTCAAATCCGGCCTCAGACACTTAACACTTACTAGCTGTGTGATCCTGGGCAAGTCATTTAACCCTCATTGCCCCGCAAAACCCAAAACAAAACAAAAAGAGTATGCTGGATGCTTGGTTTTCAATCCTGGCTTTAACATTCATTCCCTGGGTGATGGTTAAGCAAGTCACTTCTCCAGTTTTCTCATCTGTAATTTTTTTTTTTTTTGCGGGGCAATTGGGGTTAAGTGACTTGCCCAGGGTCACACAGCTAGTAAGTGTTAAGTGTCTGAGGCCAGCTTTGAACTCAAGTACTCCTGAATCCAACACTGGTGCTCTATTCACTGCGCCACCTAGCTGCCCCTGTAAATTGGTAATGGTAAAACTTTCATTTACTACCTCACATTATTGTTGGGAAGAAAGCTCATTGAGGGTTATAAAAATATGAGTCAGTATTGTTGATCAACAGGAGACAGCTCAATGGTAGGTATGAAGCTCAATTTCTTACTCACTAAATCTCTAGTCTACTTTCCCCATCTGATGTTTTAACACTTCAGTTCCTCTTCCATGAGAATATGCATACGTGCATGTATGTATGTATTTATGTAAATGTATGTATATTTATACTTTATATCTTGCCCTATTTTTGTTTTAGAAAAAATCAACTTTTCTACTGTTCACAAAATGTGTTCTTTATTAAATACACAATCACAGCAGCTGTTACTTAATTTGGCTAGATCCATGCCCTGGCAGCTGTGTTTTCTTGTGGCCCCTTGCTTGCTCACCACGTGGCAGTTGTCTGGGCATCCAAATACCAATTGGCTTGATGAAGAGGGGGTTAACAATGTGAGCCTCAAGCTAAATGCCTTCTAGCATACTTGGCTCACAACCTCATTTCTCACATTGTCTTCCTCTATCATGTTTACTGATGGAAGACAAGTCACTTTTTATTAACCTGTGCATTGTACTTGGCAAATCCACTACTGTAAACTAAAAACTGCATTGTCAAGCCTTGAAAATAAATGAGTACATTTCCCAATAGAGAAGTTTTCAAAGGATATGAACAAACAATTCTCAAATGTGTAATTGCAAACTACCAACAACCATATGAAAGAATGCTTGAAAACACTAATAAGAAGAGAATTGCAAATCAAAACAACCCTCAGGTTTTACCTCATCCTCAGCAAATTGGGAAAGATAAAAAAGAAGGGGATACTGTTGGAGGAGTTGGGGAAAGACAGGCATGTTAATACATTGTTGATAAAGCTAATTAGTCCAACCTTTCTGAAAATGAATTTGGAATGATGAAAAAACCCATACCCTTTGACTCAGGGATTCCACTGCTAGGCACGTACTTTAAGGACACAGAGGCTCCATATCCACCCAAATATTTGCAGTGGTGCTTTTGTGGCAGTAAAGAACTGGAAACAAAGTAAAGACCCATCAAATGGAGAATGACTAAATAAATTGTGCTACATAAATAGAATGGAATGGTAGTGTGTTACAGGAAACAATCTCAGTAATGTGGAAGAGCATGCAAAAGCATTAACTGATGCAAAGTGAATAAGCAGAACCAGGAAAATAATAGTATAAAATGATTACAGTGATGGAAAAGAAGATAATATCCACAGAACAATAAAAAGAGAATGTTTCAAAATTGTAAAGAAAAAGAATTTGCTCCAAGAAGAGATAGAGAAGACCCCCTTCCCCTTTGCAGACACGTGACACATGGATCAGTGGCGTGAAACACTGAATTATTACATCTGATTTTTTTAGATGTGAATTTTTTTTCTTTTGTAGATTCTTGATTGTAAGGCATGGCTTTCTGAGAGAGAAAAGGATGATACAGGGGAAAATATAGGCAATGTAAAAACAAAATATATCAATCCAAATGTTTTTAAAGAAAGAAAATAAATTAGTAATTCTACCTGGTTAAAAATGTGTCTTACCTGCCTTCCCATAATTATCTGCTGTTCTTTTTGTTCTTGCTTTTCCATTTCATTCAACAAGCATTTTTTTTTTAGTGAGGCAATTGGGGTTAAGTGACTTACCCAGGGTCACACAGCTAGTAAGTGTTAAGTGTCTAAGGCCGGATTTGAACTCAGGTACTCCTGACTCCGGGGCCGGTGCTCCATCCACTGTGCCACCTAGCTGCCCCATACAACAAGCATTTATTAATAGTTTCTATTTGCACCCTATGATCAAGGCACATGTGGCTTAGCAGGCATCTCAGGTCAAAGAAATTTCTGACCTCAAGGTGAGAAAAATTCTTTGAGAATGAATTTGTGTTTCACATTTGTCTTTTTAACCCGTATACCTAATCCAATGCCTTTTGCATGATAGGCATTTAATAAGTGCTTGTAAGATTGGATTTGGAAACAGAATATCTGGGTTCTAGTCCTAAAACCAGGTCTACTACTTGGTAACCAAGTGATGTTGGACAATTCCCTCCCCCTTTCTGAGCTTCAGTTTCCTTATCTGTACTTTGAGGGAGTTGGACTAAGAACTTTGGCTCTTAAACCTATAACCTATACACCAACACTGAGCAACTCCCAACGTTCGTTTTTCACATTCCTTTTTGCCAAGACACCAAGCCAAACTAAATGAATATATATTGAATCTGTACTGCTAATTTCAACTAGAACCTATGGCTATATGACAATCCTTTTATTCACTGAATTACAGAATTTCAGCTTTGGAAGGGAACATAGAAGCCACTTAGTTTCAATTCAAATTAAGAAACATTAAATTTCTGTTGTTTACAAGGAAGGGAGGAAGGAAGGAAAGGAGGAAGGGAGGAAGGAAGGGAGGTAGGGAGGAAAGAAGGAAAAGAAAGAAAGAGAGGTAAAAAAGATAGGTAGATAGAAAAAAGAAAGAAAACAACCCAGGCATACAAGAACCTTATATTATGTCTTTTAACTTGGACTGCACAACATACAAATTAACTTCAAAAGGCAAACAACACTAATAAGTGGTAAAAGGGGAAGAATTAGAGAAAAGTTCTCCTGTAGTTTGTAGCATCTAAACTCTGCTTTGGAAGGAGCTATGGATTTTTTAGTGCTGGAGGTGAGGAGAGTGTGCATTCTGGATATGGAAGGCCATCTGTGCAAAGACATGGAGGTGGGAGATTAGATGCCATGTTGCTGTTAGACCAGTTTGACTGGAACAGGAGGTGTGTCAGGGGAGTATATGAAATAATATTGCAAAGGGCCTCAGACCAACTCCTGTTCATCTCTCATTGACTTGCATTATATACCCTGCAAAAGCTCTTCCTCAGCTTCTTTTGACAACTCTCCAACTCTACTTTCATTTCTGTCTCTTAGCAGATGACCTGCCTTTGACTTCATCTCTTATTTAACTGAAAAGACCGTAGTCATGTGAGATCTTTTTCCTTTCCACCATAGCTCAAGATTTTTATTTAACTTTAACATTGTTCATCCTGCCTCCCATTTTTCTGATTCAGAGGAAAAAGTTGGACTACTTCTTACTAAAGCTTGAGGAGTCTCTTTTTGAATGCCCAGCACTTATCAGAGAGTCTGGCACATAGCAAGTGCTTTATCAATCTTTATTGACTGACTACTGACTGACAGGAACTGAAGTTAAAGAAAGGTGGTTATGATGTTCTGGAATAGGTGAGATGTAAGAATATGTGATTTCTGAGGGGAAGGAAAATTTTTCCTCCAGGTACCTGATTTAGTGATCACCCTTCTCTACTGTCTTCTTTCCCTTGGCCTAGAAGTATTTTTATGTCTCACCCATCCTACAATACCAACAGCATCATCTCAATCACTACCACCAACTTCTTTCTGCCCTACTGCCTCTTAAGATTATCTTACCATCTCTTTTTGCCTTCACTACTAAATCTAGAAAAAATGTATATACTTCATTGCTTTTACTTTCTTACCTTTCACTTACTCCTCAGTGCTTTATAATTTGGCTCCCACCTCTATCACTTTACTAGAACTTGACCAGCTAAAGGCACAATTACCCTGATTGCTAAATCCAATGGTATATTTTCTCAGAACTCATTCTCCTTGCTGTTTATGCACTGTTTGACTCCACTGCTTTTTGATACTCTTCCTTTTGGTTTCTCCTATGTCTTTGAGTATTCCTTTTTTGTGTTGTTTGGGTGAAGGGTTGAGAAGAATTGGAATATGTTTATTTATTGATGGAAAGGAGTCAGTAGGGAAGGACTATTTGAAGAAACCTGACAGAAGGGATGCTCACTATACCAGGGTCCATTACCAGAACCTCAACTGGTCCTTGCTCAATAGTACCACTTTACCCTTACTTGAAACTTATTTCATTCCTCATAGGGACTTTCAAATCTATTCTCTCACTACCAGTGGTGACCTAACTTCCCAAATATTTTGTATATGTGATGTCTGAGGGGAAGGAAAATTTTTCCTCCAGGAATTTGATTTAGTGATCATCTTTCTCTATTGTATTCTTTCCTTCTGCCTGCAAGTATTCGCATGTCTCAATACCAATACCAATACCTTCTTCCTATCCTACTGCCTCCTAATTCCTAGTTCCCAGTTCTTATTTCACTAAGAAAATTGGAAAATTAGGAGCAGCTAGGTGGTGCAGTGGATAAAGCATTGGCCCTGAATTCAGGAGGACCTGAGTTCAAATTTGTCCTCAGACACTTGGCACTCACTAGCTGTGTGACCCTAGGCAAGTCCCTTAACCCCCATTTCCCCACCAAGAAGAATTTGGAAAACTGATGCAACTTCTTTCAGATCCCCTTTATTTCTCATAGCTTTTGAGGATCATCATTTAATCAGTCTTCCATATAGTTTTCCTTTTCTTTGACTTCTCTGAAACTTTTAACACTATTGACCACACTTCATTCTACTAGATACTTTTTTCATAGTTTAACTTCTGAGAGCCTATATTCTTTTGGTTCTCTCTCCTCCTACTTTTGTTGTTTTTCTATGCTTTTGATACCATCCCCTGATGCCTCCATTGTGACCTTGGTGTAGTGAGCTTCCCTTCTGTCATGTATCTTCAAATATTTTTTCACTACCCACTCCTTTCCATTAGAAAATAAACATATTCCAGTTCTCCTCAATTCTAAACATGTCTATTGATAACCCTTTTAGCCCATGTGGCTAACATCCTCATTTTGTCTTTTCCATTTCACTATTAAACTTCTTACAAAAGTTATATACAACCAATGCTTTCACTACCCATTCATTGCTCAACTCACTGCAACTGAGCTTCTACTTCAAGTAGCCTACTGAAACTACTCTGTTCCAGGTTACCAATGATCTATTAATTTCCAAATGTAATATCTTGTCATACTGCTCATCCTCCTTGATTCCATTAATTTTTGGTGCTATTGACCATTCATCCTATTGAATACTTTATTATCTTTTGGATTTGGAGATACTTTAGCTCCTGGCTCCTGGTCATTCTCCTATACCTTTTACTTTTCCTTATCTTCCATTCAGTAGTTCCCTACATTCTTACTGACCCTTATCAAAGTTTTCCTCATCTAAGTTCTGTCTGGTAATCTTAGGCTCCTTTCTCTACTGGCATTTCCTTGTAAAACTCATTCATGTCATCCCTTCAACTATCTCTTATATGTAATTGAATTTTAGGACTATGTCTTTACTCTTGATCTTTCTTCTATGTAAAAGCCTAGACCCACATCTTTACATATAAGATCCACCTCTGCGTATGTCCCATTGGCTCCTCAAAATCAATATCCCCCAAACTGAAATAATTATATTGCTCAGTCACCCTGCCCCTCTTTAGTTCTAACTTTAATTTTTATGTCTGTGGTATTACCACTTAGAGCAGTCTCACATACAACATCAGGCTTGTTTTCTCCCCTCTCAAACCTCTCATTTCTAATAACTTACTAAGCCAAATAAATCACACTTGTGCAATATCTTTCACACCTATCACCTCTCGTCTTTGCCACTGCCTTAATTCAGACATTCATTACTCTCATTGTCACCTGCCTCAGTGATTAAATAGAAAGATCAGAAAGGGTCCAGGTCATGATATTTCGATGTTTGCCAGAGAGAAGTTTGAACAAAACTCATATAGGGTCTCTCAGTCTTACCTAGCCACAATAGTAGGTGATATTTTGCATAGAACTGAGGGGTTGCTGGAAAGAAGTTATACAATTTCCTTACCTATGTCTTTCAATCCCTTTTCCATTTAAGGAAATGGAGACCTAGGGAAGTTAACCTCAGGTTGGAGGTATTATAAATCCTATAAAAGAAAAATGAGATTATGACTATAAGTTAAGTGACAGTTGAATGGAAATACCCAGTACAACCAAGACAGTTTAAAAAGAGAACAGTTGAGAGCCTAGTTCAGTTCAGAGGTCAGATAAAGAAAAGCAGTTAACAGAAGGATTCTAAGAAGAGTTCAAGGCGGGGGGTAGAACTGATTTTAGCATATTTTTCTGTACCTTCTAGTTCAGACTGCCTTGGGAACAGAGAGGTTCACAGCTATTGGCTAATAAGAAACATGACTAAGAGAATTGAATCAAATTCCATAGCTATTGGCTGGGAATACTTACTGGGGACAGCTTCAGCCTTTAACTGAGACAGCTTTTAAGTTAGTTTCATGGTTATTGACTGAGAATGCTGATTGAGGAGAGTTATAAGATTTTCTGTAGGGAGAGGCTACTTAACTAAAGCATCCATTTCACAGCCTGCTCTGGCTAGGGCAGTTAAAAGAGCTATTATCATAGCATTTTTTTACATTTAATTTTTTTTGCAATCACATGTAAACAAAAACTTTTAACATTCGTCTTTTAAGATTTTGAGTTCCAAATTCTCCTTCTCCTTCTGTCCCCTCCCCCCTTCTGGGACAATAATTTCATATGAATTATACACGTATAGTCATGCAAAACATTTCCATATTAGTCATGTAAAAGAAAGCACAGACAATCCCTCTGGGATAATAAAGAACGTTTTAAAAATTATGCTTTAATTTGCATTCAGACTCCAAGAGTTATTTTTTCTCTAGAAGTAGATAAGATTTTTTTCATCTTGAATCCTTCAGAATTGTCTTAGATCGTTGTATTGCTGAGAATAGCTAAATCATTCAGTTTATTATAGTACAATACTGCTGTTACTATGTACATTGTTCTCCTGGTGCTGCTCATTTCATTTTGCATCAGTTAATGTAAGTCTTCTCAGATTTTCCTAAGAGCATTTTACTCATCACTTCTTATAGCACAATAGTATTCCGTCACTATCATATACCTCAACTTCTTCAGTCAAATCCTAATTGATGGGGATTCCCTCAATTTGAAATTCTTTGCCACCACACAAAAAAAACCCACCAACTACTATAAATATTTTTCTACATATAGGTCATTTTTCTTTTTCTTTGATCTCTTTGGGGGTATAGACCATTTTGTAAGGCCTTTGGGCATGGTTCCAAATTGTTCTCTAGAATGGTTGAACAGTTCCACCAACAATGCATTGGTGATCCAATTTTTTCCATATCCATTCCAGCCTTTGTCATTTTTCTTTTCTGTCACATTAGCCAATCTGATAAGTGTGAGATGGTACCTCTGAATTGTTTTAATTTGTATTTCTCTAATTAATCATGACAGAGCATTCTTTCATATGACTAGATATAGCTTTGATTTCTTCATTCTGATTTGATTTCTTTACCTGTTCATAGCCTTTGACCATTTTTTTTTTTTGCAGGGCAATGGGGGTTAAGTGACTTGCCCAGGGTCACACAGCTAGGTAAGTGTCAAGTGTCTGAGGCCAGATTTGAACTCAGGTACTCCTGAATCCAGGGCCAGTGCTTTATCCACTGCGCCACCTAGCTGCCCCCAGCCTTTGACCATTTTTGAACTAGGGAATGACTAATATAAATACTCAGTTACCTATATATTTGAGAAATAAAACCTTTATCAGATAAACTGTTTTAATTTTTTTCTAATATTGGCTGTATTGGTTTTGTTTTTGCAAAACCTTTTAAATTTGATGTAATAAAATTATTCATTTTACATCCTGTAACTCTATCTTTTGTTTGATCATAAATTCTCCCTATATCCATATATCTGACAGGTACGATATTTCATGATTCCCTAATTTGTTTATGATATTAACCCTTTCTGTCTAAATCATGTACCCATTTTGACTTTATCTTGGTAAATGGTATGAAATGTTGGTCTATACCTAGATTTGGCCAAACTGCTTTTTATTTTTTCTCAGCAATTTTTGTCAAATAGTGATTTCTTGTCCCCAAATCTTGGATCTTTGGGTTTATCAAACACTAAACTACTATGGTAATTTTGTACTGTTTATTATTGATGCTATCTATCCCACTGATCTACCACTCCATTTCTTAGCCAGTACCAGATTTTTTTGATGACTACTTCTTTGTGATACAATATGAGATCTGGTACTCCTAAGTCACCTTCCTTCATGTTTTTTTTTTCATTGATTATCTTCATATATTTGACCTTTTATTTTTCAGATGAATTTTGTTATTTTTTTCTAGCTCTATAAAATAAATTTTTGGTAACTTGACTGGTATGGAACTGAATAAAGTAATTTAAATAGAAACTGCCATTTTAGAAATATTGATTCAACCAACTCATGGGCAATTAATATATTTTCAATTGTTTAGATATGGCTTTGTGTGAAAAATGTTTTGTAATTGTGTTCATATAGTACCTGGGTTTATCTTTGGAGGCAGACTCTCAAGTATTTTATATTGTCTGCAGTGATTTTATTTATTTATTTATTTTTGCCTTTTTGTTTTTGTTTTTTTTTTTTTAAGCATAAAAGTATTTTATTATTTTCTGGTTACATGTAGAGATAGTTTTCGAACGTTTTTTGTTTTGTTTTGTTTTTGTGGGGCAATGAGGATTGTGACTTGCCCAGGGTCACACAGGTAGTAAGTGTCAAGTGTCTGAGGCCGGTCCTCCTGACTCCAGGGCTGGTGCTTTATTCACTATACTACCTCCCTGCCCTCAACATTTGTTTTTATAAGATTTCTAGTTCCAAATTTTTCTCCTTTTCTACTTTCCCTCCTCCCTCTCCAAGACAGTAAGCAATCTGATACAGGTTATATATGTACAATCCCCTTAAACATTTCTGCATTAGCTATGTTGTGAAAGAAGAATCAGAAGAAAAGGGGAAAACCTCAAAAAAGGAAAAACAAAAACAAAAACAAAAACAAAAAATGTAGAAACAGTATGGTTCAGTCTGCATCTAGATTCTACAGTTCTATTTTCAGGATGTGGTGAACATTTTCCATCATGAGTCCTTTGGAATTATCTTGCATCATTGTATTGCTTAGAAGAGTTAAGTCTGTTACAATTGATCATCACACAATGTTGTTGATACTGTGTACAATGTTATCCTGATTCTGCTCATTTCACTCAGTATCAGTTCATGTAAATCTTTCCATGTTTTTCTGAAATCTGCCTGCATCATTTCTTATAGCACAATAGTATTCCATTACATTTATATACCACAACTTGTTTAGCCATTCCCCAATTGATGGGCATACCCGCAATTTCCAATTCTTTGCCACCACAAAAAGAGCAGCTATAAATATTTTCATACATATGGGTCCTTTTCCCTTTTTTATGATCTTTTTGGGATAAAGACCTAATAGTGGTAGTGCTGGGTCAAAGGGTATGCACAGTTTTGTAACCCTTTGGGCGTAGTTCCAAATTGCTCTCCAGAATAGTTGGATCAGTTCACAGTTCCTCCAACAATGCATTAGTGTTCCAAATTTTCCACAGCTTCTCCAACCTTTATTATTTTCCTTTTTTTCATGTTAGCCAATCTGATAGGTGTGAGGTGGTACCTTAGAGTTGTTTTAACTTGAATTTCTCTAATGAGTGGTGATTTAGTGCATTTTTTATATGGCAATGGATAGCTTTGATTTCTTCATCTGAAGACCTGCAGTTATTTTAAATGGAATTTCTGTTTCTATCTCTTGTTGCTAGACTTTGTTGGTAATATATAGATTTATGTGGGTTTATTTTATATCTTGCAACTTTGCTGAAGTTATTAATTATCTCACCTAGTTTTTTAGTTGATCTTCTAGGGTTCTCTAAATATACTATCACATCCTTTCCAAAGAGCAATAATAGTTTTATTTCCCTGTTTCCTATTCTAATTACTTCATTTCTTTTTCTTCTCATTTCTATAGTTAGCATTTCTAGAACAAAAATTTAACAATTGTGATGACAATGGGTATCCTTGCTTCACCCTTGATCTTATTGAGAAGGCTTCTAGCTTATCCCTACCACATATCATGTTGCTGATGGTTTTAGGTAGATACTATTTATTCTTTTAAGGAAAGCTCTAATTATGCCTATGCTTTATAGAATTTTTAATAAGAATGAATTTTGTATTTTATCAAAAATTTTTTGGCATCTATTGAGATTATCATATGATTATTTTGGTTGATTTTGTTATTAATATGGTCAATTATACTGACAGTTTTCCTAATATTGAACCAGTCCTACATTCCCTTTTTAAACCTGGCCTCTGGTACCCTCCCAGTCTTACACTTTACTCTCTCCCACATACTCTGTAATCCAGTGACATTGCTTTTCCACCTTCCTTTCTACTTACCTTCCTTTCTTACACATTGTGCAGGTGAACCTTTACCTCCCAACTATTTTGCATTTTTTCACTCACTGTCCCCCCATGACTGAAATGTTCTCCCTCCTCACCTCACCTCTTGGCTTTCTTCAAGGCTCAGTTCAAATTCTACCTTCTACATGTTAACTTTCCTACCATCCACCTCCAATTACTTCCCTTTAACTTTATCATTTATACACAGAAACACACACATATACATGCTATATACATCTAGCATGTATGTAGTTTCTTACATGTTATCTCCCCACATATTGTGAGTTCTTTGAGGCTAGAGTGTTTTGTGTGTGTGTGTGTGTGTGTGTGTGTGTGTGTGTGTGTGTGTGTTTGTATTTTCAGCACTTAGCGTAGTGCCTGACACATAGTAATTGCTTAGTAAACACCTTTTGACTGACTATATTAATCACTTGTGTGATATAGTGCTCCCCAAAGTTAATGGGATCTTGGGCTGCATTGAAAGCCATAGTGTCAGGATTAGGGAGGTGATCATCTTGATTTATTTTGTATTGTTCAGTCCATATCTAGGGTACTATGTTCAGTTCTAAATGCTATAATTAAGGAATGATATTGATCAAAAAATATGGATGGCTTCCAGAGAAAGGTGACCAGGAATGGTATATTATCCTATATGACATCTGGTTAAAGGACATGGGGATGTTTAGCCTTAAGAAGAGAAATCTTAGGGGCAGAAATAGAAGATGGCCTTTGAGGTGCCTTCCAATGTTAGATATAGGTTCCTAAGTATTAGAAGGAACTATAGGATAATAGATTTAGAGCTGGAAGGGGTCTTAGTAGTTGTCTATATTGTTTTCCAGGGTCTACTAATTTCATTTTTCATCAGTTCATAAGTTTTTCCATGCCTCCTTGTATCTTCATATTTACTATTTCATATGAAGCAATAGGAAAGGATAGGTTGTTGTGAAGAGGCACAAGCATCAATTAAATGCCTACTATATACCAGTTACTGTGCTAAGTATTGTACAAACATTATCTCATTTTATCCTCATTACAACCCTGCAAGGTAGGTACTATTATTATCCACATTTTGTAGCTGAGGAAACTCGTATAGACACTGGTAAGTGATAGAGGCTGGGCTTGAACACTGGTCTTCCTAACTCCATGCCCAGCACTCTATCTACTGTGACATCTGGCTAAATGACAGATATACTGGAATAGGGAGAGACCTGAGGCAGGCAGACCCACCAGCAGCCTGTTGCAGTAATCTAGGCATAAGTGATGAAAGTCTGCACTAGGGTGGTGGCAGTGTCAGAGGAAAAAAGGGGGAAAAATCAAGAGATGTTGCAAAGGTAAAATTGACAGGCCTTGGCAACAGGATATGAGGGAGGGGAAGATAGTGAGAAGTCCAGAATGACCTCTATATTACAAGCCTGAGGGACTAGGAAGATGGAATTGCCTTCTACAGTGATAGGAAAGGGGGTATAGTTTTAAGGGCAAAAACATTGTTATGTTTTGGACATACTGAGTTTAAGATGTCTCCTTATCATCCCATTCAAGATGTCAAAAAAGCAGGTGGAGATGTGATATTGAAGGTTAGCATAGAGTTTTGGGCAGGTTGAGAGTCATCATCATTTAGAAAATAATTAAATCCATTGGAGCTGATGAGATTAACAGGTGAAATAGAAGAAATACAAGAGATGTAGGGGCCAAATTTATTATGGGGAGAGTTAATTGGGTGGCTTGCCATAATATTGGGGTTCAGAAAATAATGAGAGACCTCTAGGTTCAAAGTTTCCTCCCTTCCAAACTTCCTTTTTTAGGTATTTCTCCCAGGCTAAAAAGAAAGATTAATAGCCTCTTTCCCACAAACAAACCAGGTTTTATTAATGGGAATAAAATTTACAACAAAGGTGAAGTTAATAAAGCCAGGGACAAGAGAATAGGGGAGGAGAAAAACCTATAAACTCCCTGGCTCTAGCAAAGACTGACTCAATCCCCAAACTTGCTTCCAGTTCAGCTAGCTCAAAGAGCTGGCCTCGCTTCCACAAACTTACCACCTGGGGTCTGTAGTTTTTCAATGAGAGTCAGCTGTGCAGTCCCTCTCCAGTATGCTCCCAAGCTCACCAAAAGTAGAGAGAGTTTCTCTGAGTGAGCGTTCCCTTCTTATTTTCTCTCTCCCTCCCCCAAAGGGGAGGTCCTTCAGGCTGGTTGGCTAAGAGTGGTCCCCTGCTGATGTCAGTAGTACACCAACACATCATTCAGGGCCAGCCAGGTGTGGTCTCCTATCCAATCATCCCCAAGTAGGTACTTAGTCAGTTTCTCATTCTCACCTAATTCAAACAATACTAAGTCAATCAGGTGGGGCCCCTGGGCGTCTGCCAAATTCCATTATTTTATCACAGAGAAGAGGGCCCAGGACAGAATCTTAATGGCATCTATGGTTATAAGGAGTGATCTGGAAGATGATCCAACAAAAGAGACAGAGAAGACACAGATAGTGAGGAGGACAACCAAGAAAGAGCAGTGTCCTGAAAACCTAGAGAAAAGAAAGTAACCAGGAAGGGAGAGTGATCGACATTGTCAAAAGCTGCAGAGAAATCCAGGAGAATAAAGACTGAGAAAAGGCCATTGGATTAGACAACCAAGAGATCATTAGTAACTTTGGACAAAAGTTTATGTGGAATGATAAGGTTGGAAGCTCAATTGTAAAGGCTTAAAGAGAGAGTGAGAGGAGAGAAAGTGGAGGAGCCTATTGCGGATGGCCTTTTAGAGGAGTTTATCCACAAAGGGAGAAGATATAGAACAATAGTTAGCAGGGATGGAAAGATCAAGTGAATTTGTTGTTTGTTTGTTTGTTTTTTTCAGGATGGGGAAGACATGAGCATGTTGATAGGCAATGGGAAATGAGTAGTAGGTAGGACAAGATTGAAAGTGAAAGAGTGGGAATGTTAGAGAGAACAACTTTTGGAGGAGATGAGATGGAATGGGATCTCTTGAACAGACTAAACTCATTTACTTTCCTTTCTTTTTTTTTTGGCAAGGTTACCAGACTGGTAAATCAAGGAATAATCATAATCCATTCTATCCTTGGCTATCTATATGCCATTCTCCAGAATTCTGGCCTCTCCCTATACCTGCACTACAAAGTCCAGCTTCACCCCATTCCCCATACTGGTGAACATTCACCATAATTGATGGTCCTATGACTCTATTCATCTTTGTAACTCCCCAGAGCTACATTTCCATTTATCTAGGAGGGATATTGGTCATTCCCATTACAATATAAGTTCTTTGAGGGCAGGGACTGTCTTGATCTATATGTTTATATTTTTAGAGCTTATTGTTATTTTGTTTTTGTTGTTTAACAGGGCAATGAGGGTTATGACTTGCCCAGGGTCACACAGGTAGTAAGTGTCAAGTGTCTGAGGCCGGATTTGAACTCAGGTCCTCCTGAGTCCAGGGCTAGTGCTTTATCCACTGTGACACCTAGCTACCCCCTAGAGCTTATTGTAGTACCTGACAATTAGCCTTTTAAAAAGTTTATTCATTCTTTCACTCTTCAATACAGGAAACCGTTTTAGATTCCCTACATCTTTTAAAAATGTTTTTCTTCCTTGCTTTCCTCTTTAAGCATTCTTCCACTTTTTTTTGGTGGGGCAATTGGGGTTAAGTGACTTGCTCAGGGTCACACAGCTAGTAAGTGTCAAGTGTCTGAGGCTGGATTTGAACTTAGATCCTCCTGACTCCAAGGTTGATGCTCTATCACTGTGCCACCTAGCTTCTCTCCCCCACCCCATTTTCCACTTTCAAGAAACATTTAATTCTTCATTATTAGATGGCATTATAAAGGGCATTTCTCCAATCCATTCACCTTCTCCCCTGGAAGGTTGGTTGTTGTCCATTATTCCAGAAGATGACCAAAATAATATTACTATGTTGGGGTCAAGGTACAGTGTGTCTGACTGTGGCTGAGAGATGAAAGCTGAGAAGGATTTACCACAGCTCAGGCACAGATAGTCCATATTAATATTTGGAGTAGAGATGTCTCTAAATTTATGCATTCCGTATTTCATTTGAGCTACTGCAATTCTGTTTTTCTCATAGAACAAAACACCTTCTTTGATGCAGGCAAGCCATGCTAGGAGGTGCTGCACCAATATCTCCTATGTCTCACAATTGATTTTAAAGTTCTTCAGAGGGACCTTGAGAATGTCTTGGCATGAAGTCTTTTGACTTCCATGTGAATGTTTGCCTCATGTCAGTTTTCTGTAAAATAGTCTTTTAGGCAAACATATGTTTGGCATTTCAACAATGTGGCCAGCCCATTGGAGTTGTGCTCTCTGGAGTAGTTTGAATGCTTTGCAGTTCAGCTTAAGAAAAGATTTCAGTGTCTGGTACCTTATCTTGCCAGGTGATCTTCAGAAACTTCCTAAAACAATTCCCTTTTGTATTGTGTTAACATGAAAATTTTAACTGGAACTAGAGCAAGAATTCTTAACCTGGGGTCCATGGACTCCAGAGATATGGGGTGATATTAAGGTTGGGGGAATGAATTTACACGAGGGAAAAATTACATTTTAATTTCCAGTAATTTCTAACTGAAAATAAACATTCTTTCCATTATTGTTATCAAAATGCATAATCATATATTAATAATTGAGTGATAATATATGATATTATATACTACTGATAATTAATTTTCATAACAAAATTAAACGCTATTCCAAGAAAGGGTCCAACAATATAACCAGACTGACAAAGGGGTCCATGACCTAAAAAAATTAAGAATTTCTGCACTAGAAAAACATTAATATAGCTCAATCTCTACAAGTTACCGGGACTTTACCCTTATACTCTGCTTGTTTCAACTTAGATCCTCAGGTGATTGTAGCTACCTCCCAAGGCCAATTGAATAATTTCTCCATCTATTCACTATGCAGAGTTCTGCTGATTGGGCCCCCTGGGTGAAGCATTTATTAGGATGATTACTCTTTTGTCCCTGTTTTTCTGGGGCTCTCCTAACCTTTCTGGCCTTATCTGGCAGTACTTTATCAGATGGTAGCAGACTTCTCCCAATACCTTGATGCAAACACTAGCCCTCTTTGCTTTTATTATCAGTCTTTAGGGGTAAAAATATTCTAGCGACTTAACTCTTCCTATACTTTGTTTCTTTTGGTCCTGATTAGACTTATATCTGATATTTTCTATTTGCTATCTTGTCTCTTATCTTTGTTGCTGCACAATTGTGTAGCTATCTATGTATGTGGATATCTAAATGTCTATTTATCTAGTCATTCCCCTAGTCATTCAATTGATTTTGCTCCATGAGTTAAAAGAATCCTCTAAAATTATTTCTGCTTTTCTACTATCTTTAAATGGTGCTGCTTCTTTTATCCTCATTTTGACACTCACTGGTCTTTTGAAATTGATCTTAATGCATAGCTCTGTTCAGATTCCTCAGCTCAAGAACATTCAGGAGCTCCCCATTTATTGTATTTAGGTTTAAAATATAGACACTTTTGTTTGTGTCTTGGTATTTTAAGAATTTTGTTTTAGTCTTATTTTAATAAGTAAATTGTGTATCGCCTTCCCTTGTAAACTCTTCATTCTAGCCAAATTGATCTGTTTGCTGTTCCCCAGTCTTCTGCCTCCATAACTTTGAAGAAACTGTTCCCCATGCCAAAATATTTTCCCTTGTTATTCCTGTCTCTTGAGACCCCTTACTATCTTCCAGGCTCAGATCAAATGTTCCCAAGAGGCCTCTCCTTAATTCCTAAGTGTAAGGTTTGCCCTATTCCCAATCAATGAAAATTAAAAAAAAAAATAAAGCCTTTATTTACTTGTCTATGAATCTATATTTACCTAGTAGATTGGAAGTTCTATAAACATAAGGATGATCTTATTTTTATGTTTTATAGTAGCTAGCACAGTGCCTAGCTCACAGTAAGCATTTAATAAATATTTGACTAATTGATGAAAACATCTGTAGTTGCCAAGTATATTTTACCCATCCCATTTTACATTTCACTCCTGTTTTCCATTTGATTTCCCCATTTTCTCTTTTTTGTGCCCAGTGAAGCCTTGAAAAACTTTATTATAGACTTTAAATATATATATAAAGTATATATATGTATGTATTTATACACACACACACATACACACACACACACACACATACATATATATGCACATATATTTCTTCCCCTTCTTTTTTCTTTTTTTAGTGAGGCAATTGGGGTTGAGTGACTTGCCCAAGGTCACACAGCTAGTAAATGTTAAGTGTCTGAGGCCGGATTTGAACTCAGGTACTCCTGACTCCAGGGCCGGTGCTCTATCCACTGTGCCACCTAGCTGCCCCCCCCCTTCTTTTTAAAGTGAAATTTAGCTCTTCCCTGAAGATAGCACACCCTTCTTTACCCTGAAGACAGTTCATCTACTCCTACTCCTATTTCTAGTCAATTCGTTGAGATATAAAGTTGCCTTGGCTTCTTTCATCTTAAAATCCACTTTTAGACTATTGATAGAAACGTTACCCTTTCTGAGCTTCTTATACCCTATTTTATCCAAACTATCCCTCTGACACCTTTTAAAAAATTATTATCTGCATACTTATTTCTCCTTCCCCAAGATGTAATTACCCCTTTAAAATATTCAAAACTAGACACGAGTTCTGTTTGGTTTAGTTTCCTTGTTTATAAAATAGGGATAATAATAGCACCTAGCTCCCAGTGTTGTTGTTAGGGTCAAATAAGATAATATTTGCAAAGTTCTTAGTAAAGTGCCTGGCACACACCGAGTGCTAAAATGTTAACTCTTATTAGCTTTTATTATTGCTCCTTGGCAACTTCAATGCCCATGGTTGATGGTCCAAGTTACTGCCATCATATCATGTCTCTTTGATCTCAACTGTCTTTTGCCTCTTTTTGTATTCTCAGCATTTAGCACAGGGCCTGATACATGGTAGGTGCTTAATACATGTTGATTGATTGATTGATTGACTGTGCTGACTTTCACCTGTGCCACATATTAGCCAAGAGCCAGCAAAGCTCACATACACATAGATCTTATCACAATACGTAACTCCTCCTTTTTTTTCTTCCTCCAAGATATCAACATTCATATTGTTTCCCTATGACCAAAAACTTTTTTTTAAAATCTTTTATCTGCACTAAACCCCATACAATAAATAGGTTCTTGATCCTTTCTGAGACTTCCAATCATTTGACCTCAAACCCTCCAGTCCATAAGTCTTCAATTGCTACACATGATTTGCTAACCAGATTGGGTTCTCTGATCAGCTATTTCAGCATAGACAATGTGAACAGGATAGACTCTTTAACCAATGAAACTTTTTGACATAACTCATGCCAATCCCCAATCCCTGTATCACCAGGACTATACACTTTATTCATTCCTATTCCAAGCCTATAAAACATTGTTAGAGTTGATAATACCAATAAAATGACAGAACAGTTGTTTTCCACAAACTTTCCAAGGCTAAGAATTTATAATTAAAAATACACCAAAGGAATGGAAAGGAAAATAAAGAAATAAATATTTATTAAACATCTACAATGTGCCAGGCACCATGTTAAGCATTTTGATTCTTACAACAGCCTAAGGAGGTAGATATTATCACTCCCATTTTATAGGTGAAGAAACTTAGTCAGACAGAGTTTAAGTTACTTCAGCTAGTAAATATCTGAGAACATATTTGAACATTGGTTCTCCTGACTCGAGGCCCAGAAATCTCTGTACTGTGCCACCTGGGTAAGAATCATGTGTCAAATATGAAGTAAATAAAATCCGTAAGAAAGAATCTATAAGACAGACCACATGAGGGTTAAGCATCTCATGAAATAACATTAAAAGCTGAAATATGTAGGGTTCCCACTCAGCATCCCTACCTTCAAACTATACCATATGCTAGGCATAGCTGAAACAAGCTACCTCCCAGGTTTATCCTTGTTCCCCTTCCTGCAATGGCAGCTGCTCAGTATGAACATTTCAACCCAAAAGAGGCAACAGAGACATTATGTTTCTGTTATGTAAAGGCAAGTGGGAGCAACTAGATGGGGTAAAGGGAGTCAAGAAGTGGAAAATGGAACAATACAGAACTGAATAGAGACAGGAACTTCCATGCTTGAGGCTGAGGTGGCCAAAAACCCGTCTTGTGACCATTTCTCCAAAATCTACACTGGAAAATGAAAAGCCAGTCTCTCAAGACCCTCCAACATAAGGATAGTGAGGGTATCTCATCTAGGAGGATCAATGCAACAGTACATGGCAGAAGTGACAAGAGAGAGGGGGAAAGCCAGAAACGATTTGAAAGGCAAAAGGTAGAACACCTGTGTAAAACTCTAATTTGCAAATAGATAGCTCAATATAAGTAAAAATTCTAAGAACCCTTAAACAAGTACTATAATATGTAAAAAAAGAGGATGAGTAAACTGAGCAGACAATTACAAGGGTCTGAGGAAGATTAAAACAAGCATAGATAGGAAATTTTAAACATCAGAAGAGAAATAGATGAAAGTAAAAATAAACAGTATAGGAATGCTAAATAAAACAAAAATTTGGTTCTTTGAAAAGACCAAGAATGTTGATAAATCCTTAGATAACCTGATAGCCATATAAAACTTATCCAAATATCTCTTAGATTTTCCCAATATCCATTTGTTAAAAATGTCAGTATCTCTGAAGGAAAAGTTCACTAAAATTAGTCATATTTAATGAATCACCCTCCTTTCCAATGATTTTTATATTTTGCTTCCTTTTGCATCTGCTTCCTTTCTATTTTCACATTTAAAAGCTTCATTCATGTCTTTCTCCCCTCATGCCTAGGCTTTTAAAATATACTCACTGAGTAGTCTTCAGTTCTTTGATTTCTGTGCCCTCTAGTCCAGTTATTTGGAGGGCATGGAAACTCTATGCTAGATTAACTTCCCTACATTGCTCTTTGAGTAGGTCACTAATCTAATTTTTAGAAATGTCAGTATCTCTTAAATGTGTCCTTCCATGGAGGGATAGGAGATTAGTATCCTCAACTGACCTACATCATCTCCTCCTGAATTTTTTGACTATTTCTCAACCTCAAATTAATTGAATTTTCACCTAAGCTAAACCAGTCACTGTTACTTGCCTTCTAAGGACATGTTGCTCCTTCTTCTATCACCGAATCAAACAGAGACTTAGATTGGATGGAATTTAAAAAATAAAATCTAGCTTAATCCCCTCATTTTACAAATGGAGATAAACTACCCAATATATAAACACCAGCTACAATATACATGATAGATTGCCATACCACTTTTTCTTAGACATTTTCAATACCAGGAAACTCTCAAGTGGTCTATCCAATTTTTTTTTTTTTGGTTTATTTTATTTTATTTAGTTGTTTGGAATTTCCTCCCCTCTCATACTGAGCCAAAATCTTTCTCCTTGTAACTTCTACCCATTTGTCCTAATTATAACCTGGAAGAATTCATACATCATTTAATTGCTCTTTCTCCTGACAGAGGCAACTATTTTAAAGCAGCTATCACATTTCCCAATCCTTCATTAGGTTATATTTTCCTACTTTAATCCGTTGATTCTTTGGAACAACATGGTCAGTAGACTGAGTTTGAAGTCAGAAAACCTGTGTCCTAATCCTACTAGAGATACTTAATAATCATACGATCATGGGTGAATAATTTAATTTCTTAGAACTTCATCTACCTCACAGGGTTATTGGGAGGAAAGAGCTTTATAAACCCTGAAGTGTGTATGCACTAACATGAATTCTTACTCTATGACAGTGGTGAGTCCCTTCATCTTCTGGTTCTCTTTCTCCCTATGGATTTGAGTTTTTCAATGTCCTTTTTACATTGTGACATTCATCAATAAGCATAGATTAAGCACTTACTATGTGCTAACCACTTTGCCAATCCCAGGGGAAACAAATAAAATGTATACACACAAAACAGTACTTGCCCTCAATAGGCTTATATTCCTTTGGGGGAGATAACATGAAACTACAATAGATATATAAAAGTTAACCCCAATTGCCTCACCAAAAAACCAAAACCAAAACCAAAACAAAAACCCCTCTTTCTCTTTCTACAGCATCCATCTTTGGCAACCAATTCTTATATTAACTTTGTTTTGGGGTGTGTGTGTGTGTGTGTGTGTGTGTGTGTGTGTTTGTGGGGCAATGAGGGTTAAGTGACTCGCCCAGGTTCACACAGCTAGTAAGTGTTAAAGTATCTGAGGCTGGATTTGAACTCAGGTCCTTCTGAATCCAGGGCCAGTGCTCTATCCACTGTGCCACCTAGCTGCTCCTTCATTACATTTTAATGAATTTTAATGATTCTGTGAACTGCTAGAATGTCTCTTCCTTCAACTTTGTTGTTTTTTTTTGTTTGTTTGTTTTTTTGTTTTTCGGTAAGGCAGTTGGGGTTAAGTGACTTGCCCAGGGTCACACAGCTAGTAAGTGTTAAGTGTCTGAGGCCGGATTTGAACTTAGGTACTCCTGACTCCAGGGCCGGTGCTTTATCCACTGCACCACCTAGCTGCCCCTTCCTTCAACTTTAAAAACAACAATTTCATGAGTTCTGATTGAATCTTGCTGAAAATTTTAAAAAAAGAAGAAAAAAAAAGTTGTCTATAAAATGCTGACTCTATACTTTTATTAAAAATTACCACAATAAAGTTTTTACCTTCCAGTGACAACTATCCAATATTTCATTATATTAAGAGAAGTTACAAAGCAAATTAAAAAACATGGTAATTTAGTTCTTATTCATCTTCCTTGGGTCCCCAAAAATGTCCATGGTAGATTTCTGAAGCTAGTCCTCAAGAATATTATATACCGCAAGGTGGAAGAAGGGGGCCAAACAGGCCTGGAGACTTCAGGAACAGAAGTATTATGGGAATAACACTGCCACAATTGCCAGGCACCCTCCCTCTTTCTTTCCCTTGCTTTTTCCTCTCAGCCTTGTCTTGACCACATGATACAAGTAAAAGCAATAATTTTTTGTTTGTTTGTTTGTTTGTTTTTGCAGGGCAATGAGGGTTAAGTGACTTGCCCAGAGTCACACAACTAGTAAGTGTCAAGTGTCTGAGGCCAGATTTGAACTCAGGTCCTCCAGAATTCAAGGCCAGTGCTTTATCCACTGCACCACCTAGCTGCCCCCTAAAAGCAATAATTTTAAAGACAATTTGGTACTCGTTAAAAAGATAGGAAAGTCGATCGATAGAACAAATTGAACAAGATAATTATAAGACAGAGCTTTATGCAATGCCTGGGTCATATTTACTCATTATTTACATCATATTTACTCATTATTGACTGTTTATTTTTCAGTTGTGTCCAATTCTTTGTCATCTCAACTGAGGTTTTTTTGGCAAAGTACTGTGGTTGTTTGCCATTTCCTTCTCCAGCTCATTTTCTAGCTAAGGAAATTGAGGCAAATAAGGTTAAGGGATTTGCCCAGAGTCATACATCTAAAGTGTCTGAGGCCAGGTTTGAACTCATGAAGATTTGTCTTCTTAACTCCAGATTTGGTACTCTATCCACTGTGCCACCTAGTTGACTGTTTATTAACTAGATGAAATTGTGGATTCTGGTAGTAGGCTTCCGCCAATCTCAGACGACCATGGTTCAGCACCTTGAAGAGCCACAGGCCACAGTGTGGCTGTGCAGTACAGGAGCCGCAGCTCCTGCCACAACAAGGACATCTAAAAACTGCGCTCTCTGTTGCCCGTCGGGTCCTGAGTCTCATTTGTTTTTCTTCCTCCGAGCTTGAAGGCCCATCTCAGCTGCGCACAGGTTGCTCCTGAGTACTGAACTCCATCGGGTGCGGTCCTTGGCCATCTCCTTCCAGCTGCCGATGTCTATTCCCAGAGCCCTCAAGTCTTGCTTGCATACATCTCTGTAGTGAAGCTGGGGGCGTCCAGCAGGTCTTTGGCCTCGGGCTAACTCGCCATAGTATTCAATAAATCCAGGAACACTAAATATGGGGGAATGGTAAGAAATCTATTTGATTAAAAATTTCTGGGAAAATTAGAAAGCAGTATGGAAAAAAATAGACCATATACTGTAAAAACCTACAAATAAAATATAGCCTTAATAAAAATGTTATTTTTTAAGTTGAAGGACAAAGAGAAGGAGTAATGCCCTACTCAACTATGGCAATGATCATAAATATAAAAGTTGTTATAAAAGATAGCTTCTACTTGGGGGAAAGAGTCTTGGTAGGTAGTTATAGATATGGGGGAAAAAGAGCAACACATTCTAAAATAAATGGCATAGAGAAGGGAGAGGAGGAGCAGCAAGGTTCAAAATAGAGTAATTTGTTATCTACTTAAACTTTAAAGCACTTTAGAAATTCTTGACAGTTTTGAAGAATGAATTACCTTAGGAAATGACTTAGTTCATAGTTTCCAAGAAAGATAGTGCCAAACAAAACCGCACTCTTTAGGCCTTCTTGTCATTTTTGTTTATTTTGGATCAGAGCTATTAATTGGCAAAAGGACTCAATGGGAACATGAATTCTGAGCTGTAGTCATCTCTGGCTCCCCAAATCCCTGAACACATTGCATAGTATTTGCTTTTGATTGGAGCTGGCAGTCTCATGAAACAGTGGGAAAAACTATTCCATGATTGGTGGATACAGTGTTAATCTTTGTTGTTGCTACTCTGTTTTTATAAGAACAGTGATAGCTTTTCATGATATTACAGCTTTATCAGGGTTACAGTTCAGTCTAAAGCCCTGTGCCATTAAGCCCATTATTTCTTACACTCCTCTTACCTTGATGTAGTCAAGTACAAAGGCAAGCAGATGCAACAGAGTATCTGAATGAGAAGGTATTTTATCATTTCTAGCATTATGTCAGCAAAAGTCAGTCATGGACCTATTGACATTATAAAGCAATCCAATCATTAGTGAAGTGGAATATTCTAATAATAGGCAGTTCACTCTTTAAATAAGAAGAATCCATAAGAACTATCATCTGTTTTCCCCAAGAAAGTCTGCTACATCAGGGAATCCTTCTCTGGAAGGTTTGGGGTCTCGCATCTTGAACTTAAGAACTCTTAAGCTTGGCACTACCCACAGAAAATTTTCTAGGCTAGTGCTGTCCAAGAAATCTCCTTCTCTATGAAAACTAAAGTTTGAGATCCTGTAATCTATATAATCCCAAGTGCTCTCTTCCTCTACAAGAGAGGTAAAAGGTCAGGAATGATGTACTTGAGGTTACCTCATGGGTACATGATTTTCTCTTCATATATTTGAAGTTCTAACATGAAAGATAGATTAGCCTGTTCTTTTTGACTACAGAAAAAGAACTAGGACCAAATTGGTAGAAATTATTAGGAAACAGATTTTGGTTTTAATAAGAAAGAACTTCCTAACAATCATAGCTGTCTGGAAATGGAATGGGATGCCTCCTGAAATATTGAGTTCTTTGTCACTGGAAGTGTACATGGGGACGCAGGATGGTTACTTGCCAAGAATTTGTGGATAGGGATTGAAACATTCCTATGGATTGTGCTCAGTGACTTATGAGGTCTCTTCCAGATCTAAGATGTTAGAATTCTATGAACTGCAGCTTGAATTACTGCTCTGCTTTGGAAGGACTAGCATCAAAGATAAGGGTTTAAGTTTCTATCCCATTCACAGCAAAGTTGGGTACAGAATCAGGGTACAATGAATTATCTTCATTCTTTTGAAGGGACTCTGATGAGCTGGCACTTTTGACAGTCCTCAGGTTTTTATCCTAGGGAAAGGAAAATCAAGAACTTTGTTAATTAAAGACACCAGACTCTGGAATTTGACTCCTAGAGCATCAGATGAGCCAGGGAACAGAACATACAGAGGGAGATGCAAAGCTCATATCTCTTCATGTTGGCCTTCACTGGCTTGGAATGAGTCACATTGGTATCCTTGGATTATTACCAAGGGGAAAAGATAGTATTTTGTTTCTCAATTACATTATTTTGGGCTAAAAGAACTTCACTGTCCAATGACCTTGGGACTTTAGTGCATGGTACCATGGTAATAGTAAGATAAAGCCAAAAAAAAAGTATGGTTTTTTTTAACTGAGATCCTAAATTTCTGCTTCAAAAATGCTGTAGAAAGTTTAAGGTTCCCAAGAAAATGCCTTTCTTTAGCTGGTTTTCTGAAGAAAGTAAGCGTGCCAATGCAGTTGCTTAAGCATGTTGCTCAACAGGAAAAATCAGGATGGTAGAAAACCTTTGGCAGAGTAAGTTGGTACCTTATTTTCAATGCCTAATAGATCTTGTGGTTTGGAAGCTTCAAAAAGTGGACTGAAACATTATACAAAGGTCTTAGAGATTAAGGTTCTGAATAATGCAATATCAACATTTTTTTCCTACTGGGGTTTGAAGTACCAGGCATAATGATAATAGAAGTCAATGTTTATATAGTACTTTCCTCCCAACAAACCTGTGAGCTTGGTAGTTCAAGTTTTATTATTCTTATTTTAGTGATGAGAAGAATAGGGTTGAGAGAGGCAGAGCAATTTGTATTGGGGAACAAAAACTTTTAAGTGTCAGAATCAGATTTTGAACCCAAGCTTTCTGATTCTGAACACTGGGGACTGGACCATACTTTATCAGGTAGGTAGCTTCCTCTCTATGTCTTATTTTGTGATGAATAGATTTAGAGCTGAAAGAGACCTTAAAGATCAGTCATCTAGTCCAACCCACTCACTTTACAGGTGAGGCAACAGGTCCAGAAGTGATTTTCCTGAGGTCACACAAGTAGAGTTAAGATTTGAACCACGGTCCTCTGATTTCAAATCCAGTGTTCTTTCTGATATACCACACTACATATCTTACCTATCACTTTTAAATTCAGAAGTTTGAGCAAACAAAGATGTGATATTCATATGTGGTTTTTTTGTTTTTGTTTTTTTAGTGAGGCAATTGGAGTTATGTGACTTGCTCAGGGTCACACAGCTAGTAAGTGTTAATTGTCTGAGGCCGGATTTGAACTCAGGTTCTCCTGACTCCAAGGCCAGTGCTCTACCCACTGCACCACCTAGCTGCCCCCATATGTGTTTTAAAGAATATCGTTGTCTCTTCCATGATACTTCCCTCCTGAAATACATCTGCAGATTTGCTTTCATAGAATGAAAGACAGGTTAAGTGGGCTTCAAGTATTTTTACATGTAGATAAAAACATTATCAGGGGGAAGTTAGGTGCACAGTGGATAGAGTCAGTGCTGGAGTTAGGAAGACCTAGCTTCCTGAGTTCAAATCTGGCCTTAGACATTTACTAGCTGTGGGACCTTGGACAAATCATTTAACCCTGTTTACCTCAGTTTTCTTATCTGTAAAATGAGCTACAGAAGGAAATGTTAAATCACTCCAGTATATTTGCCAAGAACACCCCAAATTAGAACATGAAGAGTTGGACCCCACTGAAAAACAGCAATCAATTTGCTGAGCAGCTGGTCAAATCTTTGTTCAAACCTTGTGTCTGATACTTGCTCCCTATATGGCCTTGGGCAAGTCACTTAACTTCCCTGGCCCTCAATTTCCTCATATGGAAAATTAAGTGAGGTTGGATTAGAGGACCTCTCAGGTCTCCTCCAGTTGTAGAGCTAAGATCTCTTGTAGTAAGCCACGAACTGCTAAGTGTGAAAAATTCATAAATATGCCATTTTTTTCCTGAATTGTCTGACTTTTATCTTGAGGATCTTTTTTAATTAATTAAAATATTGTAAAACTTTATTTTTTGGTTTTATATCACCTAGATTTTCTAATGTATTTAACATAGCATTTATTTTCCCACAGATACCAGATGCCACAAAGTTCTTTTATTGTAATTGATCTGAAAAAGGCCAAGTCACAGTAATGAAGAGATCCTCAAACTGGTCAATCTACTTTGAAACTGACACTACAGCTAGTCTCCAAGAAGGGCAATACAAGTCTCGGTACTCATAAATCATGACTCATTAGAATTTTGGAAGACAGAATAAGAAAGCATCGGACCATGCTACTCAAACAGCAAACAACTAAGGACAAGCTTTGTGGAGAATGTATGGTATATACAATTTCCCATTATGGTAAAAGATGATGTCCTACCATGTTCATAGTGACAATGAGGTTCAGACCCATGGGTATATCACATGAAAAGATGGACTGTGAACTTTATTTTGTTCAGTTACAAAGCAGACATAATAGCTGCTGGCTCATGTTCCACTGATTGATATGCCATGAAGAATACAAACCTTGGGAGGCAGCTAGGTGGTGCAGTGGATAAAGCACCAGCCCTCCATTTAGGAGGACCTGAGTTCAAATCTGGCCTCAGGCATTGACATATTGAAATTTACTAGCTGTGTGGCCCTGGGCAAAGCACTTAATCCTCTTTGCCCCACGAAGAAGAAGAAGAAGAAGAAGAAGAAGAAGAAGAAGAAGAAGAAGAAGAAGAAGAAGAAGAAGAAGAAGAAGAAGAAGAAGAAACTTATTAAAATGCAACCTCTAGAGATTAAGGAGATGGTACATATTGTGTATGACTGGATTTGTGTAGCTTTGTGTGTTCTTGCTGTCTTTTAGAGTTTATTATTTAGTCTCAATGGATTAACTACCGTGACTCATCTGAAATTCTTTCTGTTTTGTATTCATTTCCTAAGAAATACTTTGTGTTAAAATTACCTATTTCTGTTCTTCATCCTTGAACCAAACATGTCTATTTGGATTTTATTTTCTTTGTTACTTCACTGGAAAGAACTATATTGCCAATTTTCTACTTGCCTTCCTTGTATATTTGGTTAATTCTGGGAGATGTTGATTTGTATTTTGGCTGTTGAATGATTATGTTTTCTGATAGAGTCTCATCTGTTAGTTCCTTGATGTTTAGTAAGAGTCTTCTTCAGTACCCATAGAGGCAGCCATTATCTGTATATCTTTTTTTCCTGAGAAGTGTGCTTTGAATAATTTTCCTTCTGTTCTCTGCTATTGCTTTGATCTCTGAGTTTTCTTGTTTGATTTTGTAACTAGTTTTAGCTGCTAATAGACACTATTCATTGCTTTCCTACAAATATTAATTAGGTTGTGTTTATGAATAACTGAAAGGTTTCCTTATTAATTGTTATGCTCTATACAATAGTCTTCCTATTTTAAAATTATTATTATAGTTAGCATAACACAGTATGACATAATGGAGAGATGCCTTTCTCAAGTCAGGAATTCTTGGGTTCAAGTGCCACCTCAGTCAGCTAGGTGATACAGTGGGTAGAGCACTGGGTCTGGAGTCAGACAAATCCCAGTTCAAATATGGCCTTGGACACTAACTAGCTGTGTGACCCTGAGCAAATCAGTTCACCTATGACTCAATTTCCCCAACTGTGAAAGTGGAATAATGATATCTACCTCCCAAAGTTGTTGTGGAGATCAAACTAAATATTTGTAAAATGCTTAGCATAGTGTCTGGTACATTGTTATTCTGTTCTTGAAGAGGACTATAACATCAAGAGGTGATTTCATGACTTGCACTGAATTGGATTTAAGTGATACTTATAAGAGTTGTGCAAGTTCACCAACCTCACTCTCTTCTCCAGAGCCATCTGTGCCTAGTGGAGAGATATACATCAGGATAACTGGAGATGGACCCGGATGTTTAAGACAATTGGAGTTGTGATTTGTCCAGGTCACACAGCTAGTAAGTGTCTGAGGTGAGATTGGAACTCAGGTCCTCCTGAATCTAGGAGCAGTGTTTTATCCACTGCACCACATAGCTGCCTGCCTGGGACATAGTAAGTACTATATAAATGTTAAACTCTTATTATAATAATAATGATGATAGGGGGCAGCTAGATGGAAAAGTGGATAAAACACCAGCCCTGGATTTAGGAGGACCTCAGTTCAAATCTGACCTCAGGCATTGACATTTACTAGCTGTGTGACCCTGAGCAAGTCACTTGACCCCCATTGCCCCGCAAAAAAGATGATGATGATATTCATGTGTCTGGGTGAATGACAACCTTTCACTGTTCTAGGAGACTCTCTAAAACTATAATAAGCAAAGCAGGCATGGATCTATAGTTATAGACGGTGTTTCTTCATTGAGAATTCCCTATAATCAAGAAAATAACTAGTCTTCTCCAACAAAAAAAAATATGAAGGGAGAGGTATAAGAAATAATTACAATGACAGTTTCTATGACATGTACACATTTATCATTTGCTGTCAATGATTTCAGTTGTCTATTGAATATGGTAACTGGTTGAGATATGTACTTAACTGAGGAAGGCTTTTATGGATGTCGGACTTCATAAGTGTCCACATTGGTGGGCTCCGTCTGGCATCAGTATCTTTATTTCTTGTTAGGAAGAAGTAGATTTGGAAGTTTTGTCTTATGTTTTTACATTTTAAATTGGTTCTTAGGAAACTCTAAGTCATGTAAATTAGTCAGGTTTGGGCAGGCCATGGGCAAAATTGTGAAGAATGTGAAATTTGTTTTCACTGATGTCACTCTCCTGAGCACAAAGAAGGCATTCATTGAATAAACATTTGTTGACAGACTACCTATTCTTGATTTGACCAAGATATCTCTTCAGCCCCATTCTTTTATCTCAAGTTAAGTCAATGAGAAATTTTTAAGTGCTTACTATATGCTGTTCAATGTGCTAAGTTTTGAGAATACAAATTAAGCCAAAAGACAGTCCCTGACCTTAAGGATCTTACATTCTAATAGGGTCAAACTATAAGTAAAAACTGAATGGAGGGGGCAGCTAGGTGGCCCATTGGCCCTGGATTCAGGAGTACCTGAGTTCAAATGTGGCCTCAGACACTTAACACTTACTAGCTGTGTGACCCTGGGCAAGTCACTTAACCCCAACTACCTCACCAAAAAAACAAAACAAAACAAAACAAAACCACCAAAGCCCCCCAAAAAATACTGAATGGAAAGAGGGATATATCTGAGTGGAAATATGGCAGAGAAAGTCTAAAGGGTCCATAATAAAGCCTGAAGAGGAATGAAGATATAGCTGTCCCGAGCATCCTCCTTAAAATAAAAGTTCTGGGAAGAATCAGTCAATCAGGAAGGGGCCACAAGATGGAGGGTACTACCAGTGTAAGATGTCCAAAGGTAGATGAATTTCCAGGATGAAGAGGTTTCTTTGGCATGCATGGTAAGAAAAATCTAGAGAAACAGGAATATATCCTGGAGACATTTTCTGTGAGTCCTAGTTTTTCTGGGTTTCTTCCTTTACCATCTCCCAGATTAGATATGAAGATAGGAAGTGTTAGTTTTCCTTTTTGCATCCGCAATGCCTGCCGTTGAATCTTGAACTAATATAGCCTGGCTGCTGCCCTTTATGACTGATCTCAATGAAGGGTACATGCCAAAGATGATGCCTGGAGATACATATGGTTGGGCTCTTGCAGTTTGTATCATGAACAGAAGAGGGATTGTGTATTAAAGGGACAGATTGCTTTAGCTCCTTGTCCTCAGAACTTCAGGAAAAAATTGTGAAAACTAACTATAAATTCTGGGAATTATAGTCCCAGAGATACACGTTTTTTTCTTCTTGGTTGGGGAGAGATTAGACTTATCTCAAGCTCTGGGAGAGGGGAGTTTTTGTCCCACTAAAATACAGGAACTTACCAAAACAAAACAAAAACAATTGGGTGACAGAGGTGAGGGAAATTGGACTTCAAAAGGGAGGAGCAAATGAGGCAGACTGTGAATGGAGAGTAGCCTGATTGCAGTCTCTTTGAATGGAGACTAACAATGGGATATTGACAGGGCTAGAACTTTCTTTGCTTGCCACTCTACTATTTAAAAATAATGAGATTGATTGGAATAAACTGAGATATTTCATGTCAACTTTATCTTTGAGAGATGATGTAAAAATTTCTAAAAGCACCTAGGTATCAAAATGGATAGATTGCTGGACCTGGAATCAGGAAGACCTGAGCTGAAATCTAGCCTCAAACATTTACTAGATGTACAACCATGGGCAAGTCACTTCTGCCTGCCTTAATTTCTTCAACTTTATCATGGAGATAAAAATAATAACACCACTTGCCATGTCATGTCAATAATGTTTGTAAGGTGCTTTGAAAAATCTTAAATCACTATATATGTAAATACATATATATACACAAACTATTATTACTAGTTATTTATCATTTATTAGTAGTATTATTATTGTTGTTTTTATTATATAATTCCTACCTCCGTGACTGTCATTGGCAGTTGTTTTCTATATTACTTTATCTATTTTGAGAAACTATTACTACTTCTGGCTCTTGATTTTTTTTATAAACTCCAATTTGACTAATATGGTAATGTTTTACATAATTTCACATGTATAACCTATATCTGATTGCTTACCACCTCAGGGAGCAGGGAGGGCAGGTAGGGAGGGAACGAGAGAGGGATAGAATCTGAAACTCAACACTTTAAATAAATAAAAATATTAAAAACTCTAATTGATCATAACTCCTTTGCTAACTATATCTAAAATGTAATTGTACACAGAGGGGAAGGTAACAAAGGATGCAATAGCTAGCTTTGTAGCTACAGAATCACAAGATTTAACCTCTTCCCAAACATTAGAGTATCTCCACCCCACAAAAAAGAGCTACAAGCAAGTTATAGAGAACCTCACTGATCTTTGATTAATAATTCTCAATAATGATAATTGGAAATAAGCTGAAATTAGATTTTGTTTTCTTTGCCCAAGACTAATATGAGTCATTGCAATCCAAGATCAGTTGTGAATCGGGACTCAGATAACTTCAAGAAAACTCTAGTCTCAAATGAAAAGGCTACCAAAGGAAAGTCACACTTTTCAGGCCCTCTTCTGGGGAGAATCTTACTGTTTACTGTTTCAATCTCTATCCTATGCCTCTAAATCTTTCCATATAAAGTCACAGATATATTAGTCACTTAATAATGGTTTGTTATTGAGTTGACTTTTTTTTTTTGGCTGGGCAATGAGGGTTAAGTGACTTGCCCAGGGTCACACAGCTAGTAAGTGTCAAGTGTCTGAGACTGGATTTGAACTCAGGTCCTCATGAATCCAGGGTCAGTGCTTTATCCACTGTGCCACCTACCTTCCCCTTGAGTTGACTCTTTTCAGCAACCTCTCCCTCCCATACTTTCTATATTCCTTCCCTTCATATGCTACAGTCTGGTTAACTGAAGATTTATATCACATAAAGTCACTTCTGAGATTATAGAATGGATGATCCTACCATGAGAGAGTAATAAATTTTGTTGCAAAATCTAGTTCCAGTGAATTCAACAAACATTTATGAAGTACAAAGCACAGAAGATATAAATATAAAAATGGCATTCTTCTTAAAGGCAGTTTTATATTTGATTAGAAGAGGAATGAGAAGGCATATAAACAGGTCCCTTCTAGGTCTAAATCTATGATTCTAAATTTGCCAGGTCCCTTCTCCAGTGATCCATTTGGTTTCTACAATGCACTCTGTGTTCTCTGGGAAATATAGTCCTCCCTTTAAGGAGAGACCTGACTTCAGATAGAATTCCTAACAATGCCTAATCCTGCAGCAGTCCTTCCTTCCATGGTGATGGTGAGAAAGGCACCATCAAGTTCTATCTTCCACATCGCCTTGATCCCTACTTATCTATTTCAAAAAGGCTCTTAGTGGCTGTCTATGGGGGTGTCTGTCACTCTATAGCCCAATAGTCAATCAAGTATAAACCACATTGGGAGCTTTTATCTGTAATGAAGTCTGCCTAGCAAATATAAATTATGTATGTATGTATATATGCATATACATATTTATAAATATATGTATATATTCTCTTTTTGTTTTGTTTTGTTTTTTGGTGGGTCAATGGGGGTTAGGTGACTTGCCCAGGGTCACACAGCTAGTAAGTGTCAAGTATCTGAGGCTGGATTTGAACTCAGGTCCTCCTGAATCCAGGGCCAGTGCTTTATCCACTGCGCCACCTAGCTGCCCCCTTTATATTCTCTTAAGAAGAAAAAAAAGGAAGAATGTTCTATAATGAGGACCTGAATCAAAACTAACCACCAATAATAACTAACATGATAATTCCTTAATAAGGGCATTCTTTTAAAAAATATGAATTAGTGTTGTGTTTATAGTTCACTTGTGAAGGATGAGAAATCATTTACTTAACTAAGTTCAAATAATTTCTCAAGAAGTTACTTTTAGGGGCAGCTAGATGGCACAGTGGATAGAGCACCGGCCCTGGAGTCAGGAGTACCTGAGTTCAAATCCGGCCTCAGACACTTAACACTTACTAGCTGTGTGACCCTAGGCAAGTCACTTAACCCCAATTGCCACACTAAAAAAAAAAAAAAAAAGAAGTTACTTTTGAAAATAATGAACTGAAAAGGAATCCCTGAAAAGAAACTCAAGGTGCTATGTGTAATACGCATATGGGATCCAAAACCACCACCACCACCAATAATAATTTTACAATAACTAATATATAATACTTTAAGATTTGTAAAACACTTTACAAATATTATCTCATTTTATCCTCACAACAACCCCAGGTTGTAGATACTATTATCATTCCAATTTTTCAGATGAAGAAACAGAGGCAGACAGAGTTCTGACATGGCTAGGATGCATCTGAGGTTGGATTTGAATTCTGGTCTTTCTGACTCCTCATTTAGGGCTCTATTCATAGCACTGTCTCACAGTATTGAGAAGAAATAATGATTAAAACAATAATAGCAACTGGAGATACTTCCTATCTAAACAAATGACAAATAGGCAAGTCAGTTAATTTCTTTATGTCTCAGGTTTAGCATCTGTAAAATGAGGAAAAAACTAGCACCTGCTTCACAGGATTGTTGTGAGGATCACAAGAGACAACCTATATAAAACTCTTTGCAACCTTAAAATGATGTGTAAACACTAACTATTTATTTTATTGACAACAAATATGTAAATATGATCAATTAAGTGACTATCACAATAGTCCAATCCATGAAACACCTAAAACCAAATGCACCCTATGACCTATCACTAATTATATTAAGATCTTACGTATGTAAGATAGAAAGATAGACCTGTCAGTCAGTCAGTCAGTCAGTCAGTGTATAAGCATCTATTAAGCAAGGGCCTCTTATGCACTGGCTCTGTGTTGTTATTCTTGTTCAGTCATATCCAACTTTTTGTGTTCCCATGGACCATGAAATGCCACATACTTGTATCTTTCACTATCTCCCAAAGTCTTTTCAAGCTCATGTTTGTTGTTTCCATGACACCATCTCATCCCATGCCATTCCTTTCTCCTTTTGCCTTCAATCTTTCTCAGCATTAGGGACTTTTCCATTGAGTCCTGTTTTCTCTTTATGTGGCCAAAGTATTTAAGCTTCAGGTTCAGTATTTTTTCTTCCAATGAAGAGTATGAATTAATTTCTTTAAATATTAACTGATTTGATCTCCTTGCTATCCAAGGGACTCTCAAAAGTCTTTTCCAGAACCACAATTCAAAAGCATCCATTATGCAGTGGTCAGGATTCCTTATAGTCTAACTCTCACAGCCATATTTTGCTGCTGGAAAAACCATACTTTTGACTATGTAAACCTTTGTTGGCAAGGTGACATCTTGGTCCTTTAGTATGCTGTCCAACTTTGCTTTAGCCTTCCTTCCAAGATACAAATGTCTTCTATTTTTCATGGCTGCAGCCACACCATTGCAGTGATTTTTTTAGCCCAAGAATATAAAATATGAAACCCATTCCTTTTCTCTTTGAGGACTTTCCATGTTTTGTTGTGATCTACACAGTCAAAGGATTTAGAGTAGTCAATGAAGCAGAAGTAGATTTTTTTTCATGGAATTTCCTTGCTTTCTCCATAATCCAGTGAATGTTAGATATTTGGTTTCTATCTTCTCTGCCTCTTTGAAAATCAGCCTATTCTGATAATGGTTGGTTCATATATTGTTGAAGCCTCACTTGCAGAATTTCAAGCATAACCTTGCTGAAGTGTGAAATGAGAGCAATGGTTCAGTAATTTGAACATTCTTTGGCATTTCCCTTCTTTAGGTTTGAGATGTAAACTGATCTTTTTCTATCCAATGGTGACTTTCAAGTTTTCCAAATTTGCTGGCATAATGAGTACAGCACTTTAACAGCATCATATTTTAGGATTTTAAATTACTTATCTGGAATTCCATCAGATCCACTAGCCTTATTGTTAGTAATTTTTCCCAAGGCACTAGTAGTTCAAAGAAAGGCATAACCCAGTTCTTGCTCTCAAGGAGCTTACAGTCTAATGGGAGAATCAATATGCAAACAACAATGTACAAAATAAGTTGGAGATGATAAACTGAAGGAAGGCACTAGCATCAAAGCCTCTTCTACTACTTTGGGCTTTTTTAGCTAAGGCTTTCAGGAAGCCAGAAAGCCAGAGAGAGGATGGAGAGAATTCTAGCCATGGGAAACAGCCAAGGAAAATATTTGGAATCGGGAGAATAAGTATATTTTCTGGGAGTAGCAGAGACCAGCATCACTGGATCTTATAGTATCTGGGGATATGTAATAGAAGATTGTCGGTGAGCTAGTCAATGAGCATGCATTAAACACATACCATGTGGCAGGAACTGTGCTAAGCTTTGAATACTAAAAGATTCTCTATATGATCCTGCAGGTTATAGGGAGCTGATGGAGCCAATGTAGATTAATGAATAGGAGTGGTGGTGGTTTTAAAGACATGGTCATATGTGTGTGTATGTATATATATATATATATATATTATATATGTATATATGTATACATATACACACATATATGTGTGTGTGTATATGTGTGTGTGTGTGTGTGTGTATGCTTTGAAATGGTCAAATTGACATCTGAGTGGAGGATGAGCTAGAGTGGGGAGAGACTTGTGGTAGGGAGACCAACTAACTGGTGATTTCAATGATCCAGCAGTGAGGTAATAAAGGCCTAGCCTAAGGCAGTGGCAGTATCTGAGGAGAGAAGGGGAGACAAGTGAGAGTTGTTAGGAAGGCAGGATATTTTTAATGAAATATTCTAAGAATATTCAATTTTTTTTAAATTTCAGAATCCTCTAGAAATTATCTATGAAATAAGTTGATAAAAAACTGGCAAGGCTACTACTGACTCCAGAGTTCTTCCTATTTAATAATAATAAATCCCTTTAATTTAGGTGTATGACTCTAAAAGGCAAAATTTACTGAATATAGTAGTTTGAAATTTTACCAAATAAGTTTATATGAACAGTCTATAGTACAGATTAGAGACAGGATTCTAAACATCCATATGAACTGTTAATAATATTTGCTGCCAAATTACTTTCAACATTTCCTTTAGGAGCCAGTTTCAAAGTCCTGTTTGATAGCCGAACTTTGTTTCCATGCAAGTGGCATAAAGTCAACATAAGTTTTTTAGAAAAGAAATTGTGTTTCACGCAGCAGCTTTATAGTTGATGTGAAAGAACCCTGTCCTTTTTAATGGTGTACACAGGTGAGAATTTATAAGATCAAAGGCTCATAGATTTAGAGTTGGAAAGGCCCAATCAATGGTAATATATTCCTCCCCCTCTCCATGACCCTAGCTTAGGAAATTTATGTCCAATATTCATTTCTATTAGATAATTATTGAGGTTTCTTTGGGGTCAATTGCTTACTTTGGTGCTGAAGTTCATAGATAAGGTTGCTTTTCAGTGTTATCTTTTAAGCTATGGCATTCTTATCATTATATAGATATTTTCAATGCCCTAAAAGAATCACAATTGCAGGTGGCCCAAAAGGAAAGGTACAGTGGCTATAAACAGGCTGTAGTCAACAGACTACATATAGACCAACATAACTGATACACAAGAAGTAGCCCACAAAATGTCAAGGAAATTTGTGACTGGGAAATCAGGTAGAACAATTACCATGGTATTGTGGAAATAGTACTGATTATGGAGTCCATGGACTTGGGTTCAGATATGTTCTCTGTTACATGCAAGGTTATTTGTGTGACCCTGGACAAGTCACATAATTTCCTTGTCTTAATTTTCTCATCTTTAAAATGAAGGGGACTTTCACCATCCCTCCTGCCACCAGCTTTTAAATCTATAGATCAAGAAAAAGGGAAAGCCTATGGTGGCACAAATATTTTATTGATTCTTACAAAGCATTAAAACAATCAGAAGACCTTTTTAGTCTTTTTACACCCAACTTCCTCTTTAGCTCCTGAATTCCCTAACACTTACACTATGATACAGTGGCATTGGCATTCTTAAATAGGGCACTCTATCTCCTAACTCTGGAGATATATATATATATATATATTTATTGCGGGACAATGAGAATTAAGTGACTTGCTCAGGGTGACATAGCTAGTAAGTGTCAAGTGTCTGAGGCTGGATTTGAACTCAGGTCCTCTCGAATCCTGGGCCAGTGCTTTATCCACTGTGCCACCTAGCTGCCCCCAACTCTGGGTATTTTTTTGGGGCAGGGCAATGAGGGTTAAGTGACTTGCCCAAGGTCACACAGCTAGTAAGTGTCAAATGTCTGAGGCTGGATTTGAACTCATGTCCTCCTGAATCCGGGGACAGTGCTTTATCCACTGTGCCACCTAGCTGCCCCCAACTCTGGGTATTTTTACTGATGGCCATCTATGCCTGGAATTCTCTACCTTCTTATTTACATCTCCTGGATTTCCTGCCTTCTTTCAAGTCTTTGCTAAAATCCTCCTTTCTGCTAGAAGCCTTTCCAGATCCTCATTAATGCTAATGCTTTTCCTCTCTTGATTATCTCCAATTTATCCCATATATATTTTATTTGTGCATAATTGCTTGCATGTTGTCTCCCTTATTAGACTGTGAATTTCTTGAGAGCAGGACATATGTTTTATCTTTCTTTATATCTGCCACATTATGTTTTTGCTTGCCAGGCATGGTACCTGTCACATAATAGGTGTCTAATCAATTCTTATTGACTGACTGATTGAAGGCCATCAGTGTATATATAACGCCTGGCCAACAGGGTATAGTCTATAGTTGTTGGTTTTTGTAGAGAAATATGGACAAGAATTGCATAGGATGAAAAAGCATGAAGGGTTGTTAGTTACCCTAATTGAGAGAATAAGAATAGTAATAATAATAACTAGCATTTATATCATGATTAAACATTTGCAAAGCACTTTATAAATATTATCTTATAAGTCTTTGTGGTAGTGGTATCACTGAAATCATGAATCCTTTGAAATATTGAAGTCATGCAATTTTTCCCAGGATCACAGTTTTAGAGCTAGAAGCAACCTTAGGGGTCCTCAAGTCCAATGTCCTCATTTTGCAAGTGAGATCCCTGAGGCAGCATTCAAACCCAGGTCTTCCTGACTCTCAGTCTGGTGCTCTATCCATTTTTTCTTGCATTTAGCTATGACTATGTGCCCTTCCATGAGAACTGAGAGGGCAGGTTTTATAAACTATGTCCTGCTGGTAGCTTTATGAATGCCTGACTGGACTAAGAGGCTGCCATAATGAAGACTTTACAACACCTACAGTACATGCCAATCTTATCTGACTTGGCACCACAGTAGACATGAGCTAGAGTTATTTTGATTGGAGTTCTGATTCTGTTAAAAACCTCTTGGTAAATGATACTGTGGGCACATGTAGGTAAGTATTTTAATTAAGCATCTACTCTTGGCTTGACTTAAAAAAAAAACAGAAGCATATTTCCATAGAGAGAGGGAAGGGAAATTATTATACAAGTATTATGAACAGTTTTGATTCCAAAAATCATTTTCATGATACCAAACCATTCATTCAATTAGCTCATACAGGTTTTTATTTATTGTAATCCAAATTAAGCAATTGTCCATATAACTCCCTGAAGCTAGAACTCTATGGTGCCATTTTGGGGGTGCAATGAGGGTTAAATGACTTGCCCAGGGTCACAAAGCTAGTACATGTCAAGTATCTGAGGCTGGATTTGAACTCAGGTCCTCCTGAATCTAGGGCTGGTGCTTTATCCATTGAGTCATGTAGCTGTCCCCTCTATGGTGCCATTTCAAAGATAAAAAGGCATGAAAGCCTAAAAAGTAAGAATGGTGTGCTTGCTATCTTACAAATGTGTATCTATGAAGGTTCTTGGGAAGTTTATTCCCAGAATATTTTGTTTGCTTATTTTGTTTGTTTTCATAAAACCACTTTGCCTGGGAACTCAGTCTCTTCTCTAACCATCACAACCTGCAAAATTGGGTTTAGAAGATCTGACAGCAAGTTTTTTCTAAGGTTAAAATAAAAGTCAATTTGGTTCTTATTTAAAAACAAAAACAACCACTTTTGTTGATCATAGTTCTTTAAGTTAATTCTGGAAATATGAAATACTGCAACCTTCAAATAAAGCCTAGCAGACTCATAGAAAGCTTGGTCTTGAGTCTTGGAGTGCATCTTGGTGCTGGAGGGAACAGTAGATGGTTCAGCCCAACCCTCAATTTTCAAGCATGCTGACGTGATAAAATTTTAAATAACCTGTTCAAGGTCACACTGAACTATTTAATACCAGAGAAAGTATTAGACCTTAGGTTTTGGGGGCGGCTAGGTGGCACAGTAGATAAAGCACCGGGCCTGGATTCAGGAGGATCTAAGTTCAAATCCAGCCTCAGACACTTGACACTTACTAGCTGTGTGACCCTGGGCAAATCACTTAACCCTCATTGCCCCACAAAAAAGAAATTTTTAACAAAAGAACTTAGGTTTTCTGGCTCTTGACCCATTCCCTGCACCCCACCCTCCTTACCTCATAGTGGGCATCATTTAAGGATCCGGGAAAGGACTCCATTCTTCCACCTGCACTTCAGTAGAGAACATATACTTTCATTCCCAAATTAGAGATGATCCCAAAATACATATATTCCTCTCAGGAATGACTGTGATTTACATCCATGTAAGTGGTAAAGGATTGTTAGAGGCCTTGTGGAACCCATATATGTTGGAGAAGGGAGGAGGGTGAAAAAGGAATCCATATGATACAGTGGAAAGAGCATTCATTTTGGTGTCAGAAGACCTGGCTTCAAATCCTGCCTCTAATGCTTACTAGCTACTCTTATGTGCCTTTGAGCAAGTCCCTTAATCTCCCTGGGTGTCAGTTTCTCATGTGTAAAATAAGCTGTTTGCACTACATGACACTTCTTCTAGCTCTAGAATGATCCTAAGGCTACTAGGTTATCATGAGTAGATGAAACAAGTTCCTCATATGGATGAAGAAAGGAAGGACAAACTGCTAAAATGCTCTAATTAAAACAGCTTCCAGCAGGTTCACCCCTAATTCTAGCCTTTTATTCCTTATTTTACCATTTTCTTTAGTTGTTTTTTTCCCTACAATGAGCCACATTTGAATTATCTAAAACCCAAAGCCAACTTCTATCATACGCATTATTTTAAAAACACTGTATATTTTAAAGAAAAGGATAGGCTGAAATTCTTTTAATTAATTCCTGCCTCATTGGTTTTAGAGGCAGAAGTAGAGGACAAGATGATTACTCTAGTGCCTTTCCAGAGCTAAATTACTACCTGGTAGTACATTAGGCACTGCTTAAAGCTTGCTTCATTGAATTGCGAGAATGTGACCCAACAAGGGTCTGTTGTATTTATTTTTTTAGGGTAGCTAAGAGAACATTAGGACATACTTAAATTATTAAACAGAATAGTTCAAAAGGACTACCTGTATTTGACTTCAAGAAAACCTTTTATAGCTTAATAAGTAAAGGTCTTCTTCCTTACCATTTCATTAGAAGTTTGGGGAAATTGTTTAATGTAGAGGGTGCATTCTCCTAAAGGAAATAGTTGACTCTAACTATAAAGAGTAATTATGGTTCCATTTTTAGGCACCGTCTTTAAGTCCTGAATGCTGCCTAGTACATGCTGTCTCTTGCTTTGAAGCAGGAGATAGTGTTACATCATCTGTATTCTCTTTCATTCCCTTGATTATTTATGTAATCCCTCTTGCTATGGGCCTATCACTTTACAGACCAGCTTTAAAAAAATCCCATCGTGAATACTCTAAGTCATATACTTGGCTGAATAATAAAAAATGTGCCTTATATGGATTATGTTTGGCAGCCTAAAACCTTGAGTGATGATGGTAATCTAATTGTATTTAACACAAAGTCTCTACAAGCTGTAGATGAAATAAAAGATTGAAGTATGGGACAGGGAGGGGAAGGCTTTTAAAGAGCTAACTGTCCTGAAAATTGGGGCTCATTTTCGGGGACATAAATGGTTCAATGAAAAGGTTTTGAAATCAGCTACCTTGGAGTAAATAAGCATTATAGTAGGCAAGGGTCATAAACCATGTGTGTGTGTGTGTGTGTGTGTGTGTGTGTGTGTGTGTGTGTGTGTGTGTGTGTGAGAGAGAGAGAGAGAGAGAGAGAGAGAGAGAGAACAGTTTGATGAAACATGAAATAGGATTATAAAGGAAACCAGTTATACTGAAATACAATTATCAATATACATTTTTTTAAATGCACTGCAATGGCAACAAGGTTACAGACCTCAGGTTAAGAATTTCTGAGCTAGACTTTAGATAATATAACAACAGATTTTTTGAATTCTGAAGATAAGACTGTGACCCATGGTCTATTTTAGGAGATCAAACAATATAATAGCTATAAAATATGTAAGTTTCTAAGGAAGGTGAATATTGGTTAAAAGTAAAAGGCTATAAATAAATTCAGACAAAAAGAAAAGTTAGCACTTTATAAAGGAAGAAAATGAGATAGAATAATAACTGAAAAGGGGAAAAAACAACAATAATGATAGCAGCAAGAGTCCTTTTTAGTATTCACAGCTTGGCTGAGGAAAAAAAAATAGCCAACAACTGCAAGTTTCAAAAGGGAAATAAATGTCTCTTATATGGGAGGTTAAAGAGTTGTCCTTTTAGGTGTCTTGAAAGATTCATGGAATCTGGAAACAATTTCATTTGTATATTTTGCTATTAAAATGAATTTTCTATTAATTTTATTCTATTTAGTTTTTATAAAAAAATTTAAGAGAAGATAAAATTGTAGAATGATGGATCTGGATAGGGAGGTGTTTCTCTTTAAATAGAAGTTGATGAAGTTCAATGTCACATGGTCAGAATATCTCTAAGAGTTAGGGAACTTGTATCAAGAATCCTCAATTTTGAATCTAAATTGATTAATCTAAATACTTAATTTAATCTATCTAAATTAAATTTCAATTCTGAGAAAATACTCAGAGATTGATCATACCCCTTTTGACATTTCATAAAGGAATGTTTAATGTAAGCTAATTTATTATGATTATTCATATTCAATATTAGTGATCTCTTTGATACCAATGATTGGAAGTGTTCATTGTCATGAGTATTCTTGATATGGGATGACAATTTGGTCATTTAAGCAAAGCCTCATGAAAGATCCTATGTGTTTTCCAAATAATAAATGTTAAATATGAATATAATCTTTCTCCATTGGGGCACTGTTACAAATTTCTTCAGCCACAATTGGCAGTGGCTGACCTGAAGGGGCATACCCAGAGTTACAGTAAGAAGGGCTCACTGGTATCTAAGAGCACGTAATAGCTTTCATCATGTGCTACAAACTATGAACAACTAAAAAAATGAAATATAAGAAATAGTTCCACTCAAGCACAAGGTAATTGATATTGGTATTTAATAGATCTCTTTCCCCATTGAGGCAGCGAATCTCTGTGTAAGTATAAGTAGTACCAGGGAAATGGCAAAGGTGAACTCTTCCAAATACACTTCAGCATGTATGACCTAGAGAAAATAGCTCTGTGCTAAGTTTTAGGGAACATGTTTTTTTGTTTGCAGCACATGAAGGAGCCACAGCCACAGCCACAGCTAAGAGAAAGCTGCATTGACAAGTAGAAGACTTGAGTCTTAGCCCTTTGGGATAATTCAATCTTAAGAATAGCTTCCTAGTCTTTTAGGGACAAAAAATAGTCTAACTGCCATGGGATGGGAGTGAGGCCTTTCACACTCTACTGCACTTGTGTACATCCCCATAATCAGGACCTCTCATCTTCTCTCACTGCATGTAAAACAAGAAAGGGCACACATGTCAACAATCTTTTTTTTTTTTAAAGAGGTGTGGGAAAGGCAATGATTTTTATGTTCCTTCAATTTCCTTCCCCACCCCAATGTTGCAGAATAGTTAGAGATGCAGTTTGGAAGTTAGGAAGATCTGAGTTCACGTTAGAGAACATTTATTTTCAATTGTTTGGTTTTCCATTGTTGTTTTATTGTTACTGATACTGCTTTCACGATTGTTAAAATTAAACATTAAAATACTAATATACTAACCATTCTCTCTGTCTCTCCCTCTCCTTCCTCTTTTTTGCTCTCAAACTTGGAGTTAATCAAATTTGTCATTTTCAAATCTTGCCTCTGAGGTGATAGATCTCTAGATTGACACATACACATGCACACACATATAATACATTGAATAGATTTATATATAAGCTTATAGAGATATAGCTATGCATCAATTTAAAATAAATATAATTATAACAGTGTGGCACAATCTTTTATTTACAAAAATAGTGGTGAAGATGATGTTGTTTATGAAGATATGCCAAATCTACCTAGTGGAGGGAAGAAAGGAAGGTCTCTGTCTGGATAACACAGGCAGAAAACAAGATGATAATGATTGTTGTTTTGTTATAGACCACACTGATCATATACCTTTCTTTCATGAGGTGCATCTAATAAACAGACATTTGGGCAATTCCTATAGTCATGAGCAGAGCAAAGATCTATTTCTAAGAGGAAATTAATCTAGGATTTTGACCATATAACCCAAAGTATTGCAAGAGCGGCTTAACTCATAGAATAGTGAACTCAAGGAAAGAAAGAAAAAAAAGAAAGGAGAGAAAAAAGGAAGGAAGGAAGAAAGAATGGATAAAAAACCCAAAATAAAACTAAAGACATAAGGAAGGAGGAGGGGAAAAGAAATAAAACAAAGAAACAGATATACCAGAATCTATAACAGTGGAAAGAGGCTTGAACTTAAGCGTCAGGAGATCTAAATTCTAATTTTTGCTTTTCTATTGGTAAGTTGTGTGAACCTGGGCATGTCATTTAATCCAGTTGGAGCACCAATTTCCTCATATAGAAAATATGTGTGTGTATGTGTATGTATATATACACATACATACAGATATACATATATATCATATTGATCTAGAGACTTGTTCTATCTAAATTCTCTTCCATATATGCTTCACAAACTTTCTATTTTGAGTGAAAGCAAGTATACTTTATTTTTAGAGAAAAACCAACCATGTTCTCCACATCAAACAATGAGTTTTTGGTTTTAGAACTAAACATTGAAATTTTTTTTTTATACTTAGGAGCATGGTTAATAGTTAATTGAGTGACTTTTTAAAATAACTAAAATGTTTTAATGTCAAATGACAGACTAATGTTTAAAGACACACCAAGGTAAGACACAGTTTGATATTCTTTTATTATTTATATATCTATATCTACATATACATCAATTATATTTTAGGAATAATGTATTTTAAACGGTAAAAATTAAAATTTAAATGAACAAAGTTGATATATGCTGTTGTATTTGGTTTAAATACTACAAAAAGAAATTAGCTACAATTTTCTGGATACAAGGGGACCCTGATGAGAACATTTTCAAGATAATTCCTCCATATCCCTTTTGAAAGGGCATTAGCAGTTCCTTAGTCAATGTAGATTTCTTAAGTAGCTGATATTTATTTAAGTTTCTCACCACCTGATCTTGGTCCCTTAAAATCTGTTTTTCATTTACTTTCATATTTATTCATTTTCTAAGGTTTTCCTCTTCTGTACATTTAGATTCTTCCTAAATGTTGAGACTCTCTTTCTACATATAGATATGTGTACCACATATAGTTTATGTAGGCTCATACTTTAAAGATTTCTAGCTCACCAAGTTTTTATTAAAATCATTTTCATGCTCCATTCTTTAATTTTTTAACCATTTCATTAAAATCAATGAGTGCAATTAAATCCAGTGGAGGACATACATAATAGTTTAACAAAATTGAATTGCACACTTTTACTTAAGTATTTTTATATGTTTATCATGTTGTATGTGTGCCAAAATTCAAACTATAACCTCTATCAATTTTCAATAATTTAGTGCCTTACCTTTCCAATGTTAGCTTGGTTTTCAAATCTGTTCTACTCAACTTGTATATCAGACTGTCCCATAAGGTCTACAATTCCCAAGCTAGGGTCCCCGTTCCAAACACGATGTCCCTCTGCATATGTAAATAGTAATATAATCAATTATAGATCATTTAGATTTTTTAATCTTATTTTCATTAAATGGCAGTTCTTTTTTTAAAAGCTTTCAATCTTTCAAGCTGACACTAAATCCCTATACATTGGAGAGAGGATCTTCACGATACATTAGAAAATGAATGGACTGTACAACTAAGCAGTGCAAACACCCACAATAATCACATGTACGACTCATTGTATTAATCACTTAATACAAATTGTCATTTTGACATGTAGACCATTTCTCTTCTTCCATCACCTTCATATACATCCACTTCACTCATTCTGGATTTGAGTGATGAGATAGGAGGGGGTTGGGTAGAAACTTCAAATGGCCCATATCCATCATCTCTATTTACAAGACATTCAAAAGACAAAGAAATTAACCATTAGGAAGATGTTAATTTAATAAGGGAAGCTCCACTGGCTTTCTGTCTCCCCAAAACAATGAAATAGCATAATTATGTCTCTTTTCAGTTCTGTTTTAACTCAACTGACTGAAGAATGACTACCAATTCTAATTAACACCAGTGAAACTATTGTGAGGAATGGTTAATGGTGAGACACCAAAGGAAGTGCAGCACAACATGGAAAATAAGCTCTAATGTGAACCTATAACAGATTGAAAATAGCAAATTGGTAGTGAATGGCAAAAGAAAAACTGGGTTATTACTTCACAAAATGTCAGTTAAGAGAAATAAATGATGGAATGAATCCACAATTGAAGTAAAATTTCTGGCTTTGTACCAGAAAACATTTCAGCACCTACACAAGAACAGCTCAGATTATAAAATCAAGATTCTACTGACAGTATTATAATACTCACTTGTGCTTTTATAATTATTGGAGAGAGGGGTAATAATGAGATGGGGAGAAAAGAAGTGACTTGATAATATTTTAAAATTTGTACTCAGTAAATTACTGAAAAGTATAAAGGAATTAGATAATAGTTAATAATTAGATAGTAGTATCCTTAAGAAATTTGGGGAAAAAAGTAAAAGATGAATGAGAGATCTATTTCTATTCTTGTTATTGGAGAGAAATATTTTTTAAACATTTTATATTTTCCAGTTTCCATTTTCCTACAATTTATAATGCAATATATTTCTTAAGATGTTAGCATTAAAATCACTCTTAAGAATTTTTGGTGTCTGTTTCTTTGTCATAAAAATGAGACATGTCAATAAAATCTAAGCCATGATAAAAAATAATAAAATATTTAAATAACATTTATATCCTGCTATTAAGGTTCAGTGAACAAAAACACTGAAAAGGACCTGGGGTCAAATTTTGATCCTGCCACTTTACTAACTACAAACTTGAACAAGTCACAACCTCTTTGGGTCTTCATTTTCTCATGAGCAAAGTAATGAGATTGGACTGGAAGATATCAAATTAACATCCTACCACTAAATTTATGATGTAATGATCTAATATCACTTTTTTTGTTTTTATATACCAAGTTCTAAAGTAGTTGAATTATCAGAATTTTCACTAAATTTCCTGTAATTTACTTTCATTTCTCTGGAATTTCCATTGTTTTCTGTGAAATTAAATTTAGAATAATCAGATAAACTGGTAGAATAAGAGATCAGCACTTTCTTAAGGATAAATGAACTCCTTAAAATGTCTCAGTCATAGCAGTTCTTATTATGTCATTAATAAGTGATTAGAAATGTGTCTTGGGCTAACTTCCAGGATTTGGGCTATTCCACCTAAGAAGGCTTTGTGTTTGCTTATAATGTACAATGTCTGAAAGGGCCATTTTTATTCAGTGTTTGTAATAGGTTTTATTACAAAATACCTTAAAAAATTAATTAGCAGCATCCTATTTTATATATTATTTATGAATAATTCCTTATATTTCTATATTCAACAAATAATAAATACATTGTGATATTATATTGTTGACACCTGTCAGTATATTGGGTGACTTCAAATAGGGAGGCTACTATAAAATTTTAGCAAAGCTTTCCCATTCTATTTCTAAACTCCATTAAGGATATCCTCAAGGGGCATATGTAGATCATTCTGATATTTTGTTAATTTGGAAAAGCAGGTATATCCATTAAATTATTTTGGCTGTTTGTTGTTGTTGTTGTTGTTAGTGTAATAATGAGATCCATGTCCCTCCCTATCCCTCAAGCATTTGTTATCTTTCCCTCTTTCAGATACCTTGAGAATTAGCAATGTAATGTTTTCAAAATTGTCACCTCAACATGGAGATTTGTGTATAGTGGATAAGTCTAATTGAACTTCGCATCTTTGTTTTCTTTAGTGCCACTTCCACTTTTTCATGTAGTACATGAGGGACAGTGATGTTTGAGTAATTGATATGATAGTACCTCTGTTACTGAGGCAGAATGGATTTTTTTAGAGAATCTTTGATGGAGAACCTTTTCCATTTTTGTCTATTTGTCTTCCTTCCATTATCATCAGTAGAATGTCTAGAGGTAATTTGACATCTCTATATCTCAACAAAAATTTTGTAATCTTATTTTCCTCTCCACTCCTCATTGTTTTGTGAGTACTACTCATAATTATCTCTTGTCCTTTCCCACAAAATTTTGCAAATAAGCTGGTATTATTTATAAGCCAATGTGTCTCTGTGTGGCACTACTTAGCTCTCAAATTAATAAAGAAGTCAAGTGTTGACTGAGGGTAGAGGTTTCTAGGTTCTTTTGGTGTTTTAAATATGGAAATTAACTCACATCAGTTAAATTTCCTTAGGAAGTGACATACTCTGTTTCAATGTCAATCTTTATCCATTTGCCATTTTAATGTATTAATCACTCATTTAAATATATCAAGTTGGTGTTGTCTCAATTATGCACCACATCATCTTGCTTTTATACTTTGTCCTACCTTGATATAAATTTTGGTGTTTTCTCTAATAAGTCAGTGGTATGTCAGAGTACATACAGCTAATCCAGTAATGATTCCTTCAGTAACAAATCTTTACTACATGTTAAAATATAACCATTTTCTTTTTTGGGTTGTGATGTTATTTAGTGCTTACCATGTCCAATGGCTTCTAATTCTCCTCTTGATGATATATTCAAAATATGTAGTTATGAGCCTTCTGAATAGTCTACCTATAGAAATGTCAAACACATGGCCCATAGGCCACATGCTGCATATGGAATGTTGTATTCCTGAGTATAGCCCAAACAAGACTAAAATATTAAAATGTAGTTGGAAAATATTTAACAAAATAAATAACATACCATAAAACATATATAATATTAATATCTGCTTTTCTAAGCCAATAAGCAGCCCACAGAGATCTTTAATGTTTATTGGCCCCTGTTTTGATGAGTTTAACAGAACTGGTTTACAAGGTTTTGGCCTCTCATTTGTTGTTCATAAACCATGTTTTAAAACTTTTATTTTTACTGTCTGTACAAGAGCCCTTGATTTGGTAGAGAAAATGGCACATTAAAGGCTCTTCTCCAATATATTTCTAATGCATGCAGTGGGACAAAATCAAGCTTTTCAAGATTCCTTGAAAGATATAAAATTGATAACTAGGTAAATGACTTTTGTTCAGTGACATGACATTATGTAAGCACTCACCAAAGATGTGTGCCATTATCATGGAATACACAATATAAAATTGTGCTACTGTTTCCAGAAGACCTTGTGCTGATCTCATCAAGCACTGGAACATTCAAGAGCCTCTTAAATGAGATCTATAATTGCTCAAAAGAATTCACCTTAACCAGATACAGAGGAAGAAATAACAACATTAAGAGAATGAGGAATGTCCATTAGGAAATATACCTTTGACAGAAACTACACAATGAATGAATGGGTGATGAGCTGGACTCAAAATTGAATAGGAGGAGAGTGGGCTGGATTACATTGGAGAAATAGCATAGTTCTTCTGAGGTCCACAGATGATACTTATCTAAAATAACCCCCCCCCCCACTCTCTCTGTCTGTCTCTGGAACCAAGATCTACATGTACTATAATTGTTTAGGACATATATTAAGTCATATTTCAAAATGTTTAGGGAAGAAGAAACACACAACAAAAATGGGAGTGTTAGCTTCTGGAGCCCCAGTAATACAGGTTTGACATTCCTTTTTGTAAACTTCTATATTTTATTCAAACAAATATTTATTATTGGGGGCAGCTAGGTGGCGCAGTGGATAGAGCACCAGCCCTGGAGTCAGGAGTACCTGGGTTCAAATCCGGCCTCAGACACTTAACACTTACTAGCTGTGTGACCCTGGGCAAGTCACTTAACCCCAATTGCCTCATTTAAAAAAAATTATTAGACAATAAAAAAGAAAACCCTAATGGCAAATATTCATAGTAAAATGAAATGAATTCTCAAATTCTCAAGACACAAAATAAATTAATCATTCAGCATTTTAAGTCCATCACTTTTTCTGGTAGGAGATAGGCAGTGTGCTTTATCTTTGATCCTCTAGAATCATGGTTTATTATCACATTGATTAGAATTCTAAAGTCTTTCAAAGTTGTTTTTCTTTATAAAGTTGCCATTGTATAAATTGTTCTAGTTTTGTTAATTTCATTCTTCATCAGTTCATAGACATCTTCTGAATTTCCTCTGAAATTGTCCATTTTGCCATTTCTCATCAAGCAATAAAATTCCATTATATTCACATGCTGTGATTTGTTTAGCCATTCCCGAAAAGGTGGGCACCCCTTTAATTTCTAGTGTTTTGCTATTATGTAAAGAACTGTTAAAATGTTTTTGTATATATGGGCAATTTTTATTTTTCTTTGACCTCTGTATGTTCAGGCCTCCTAGCAGTATTACTAGGTCAAAGGGTATGTATAGTTTAGTGAGTTTTTAGGAATAGTTCCAAACTACTTTCCAGAATGGCAGTATAGCTAAATCTTTAATAGTTCAAACAATGAAGCCCTTGAAGTGGTCACATTATTTGAATTTGCAATACCAGTTTCCATTGGATTGAAACCAATTATCTTATTTTATGTAATTATAATTTTGAATAATGTGAATTTAAATAAATGTGATTACTTCAGGGAAATTAATTATTTGCACTAATTAGAACCTAGCTATACCAATTCACATTTCTACTAATAGTTCATTAATGTGCTTCATCCCCTTCACTCTTTATCATTTTTCTCTTTTGTTATCTTTCCCAAACTGATGGGTGTGAGGCAGAATCTTAGAGTTGCTTTCATTTTTATTCCCTTGACATTAATGATTTAGAGCATTTTCCATATTACTGATAGCTTGGAATTCTTCTCCAAAAAGAGCCTTTTCATATCCATTGGCCATTAATATTTTTTCAATAATGACCCTTAATCTTATTAATTTGAATTAACTCTTTTTTTTTTTTGGTGAGGCAATTGGGGTTAAGTGACTTGCCCAGGGTCACACAGCTAGTAAGTGTTAAGTGTCTGAGGCTGGATTTGAACTCAGGTCCTCCTGACTTCAGGGCCGGTGCTCTATCCACTGCGCCACCTAGCTGTCCCTGAATTAACTCTTTATATCTTGAATATGAGACTTTTATCAAAGAAGCTTGCTGAAAATATTTTACCTCATTACCTGTTTCTCTTTTGATTTTAACTTCAATCACTTTTGTGAAAAAAAATCTTTTAAACTTTATATTGAAACATCTACTTTATATTTTGGGATCCTCTCTATCCCTTGTCTGATTTTGAATTCTTCCCCCAGCCATATGTGTGTGAGGAAATTTCTCTTTTCCTTGTCTTATATTTCCTATCATGTCCTTTTATTTAAGTCTAGGTCATGTATTTACCTGGGTATACTATATGAAATTTCTCTCTCTCTCTCTCTCTCTCTCTCTCTCTCTCTCTCTCTCTCTCTCTCTCTCCTCTTTCTCTCATATACACACACACACACACACACATATAAATGTATTATATATGAACACCCATATATGTTACTATATAAACTGATATACATATATAAAACAACCAAGAGATATATCCTTATGTATAATATATTTATATATGCACATATATATGTGGGTATACATACAAACATATAATATTCCTTTGGTAGTTTGACTCACTGAATCAGACCTTTTTTTTAATTTTTAGTGAGGCAGTTGGGGTTAAGTGACTTGCCCAGGGTCACACAGCTAGTAAGTGTTAAGTGTCTGAGCCCGGATTTGAACTTAGGTCCTCCTGAATCCAGGGCCGGGGCTCTATCCACTGTACCATCTAGCTGTCCCTAAGACCTATCTTTTTAAACATTTTTAAAACAACAACATTCTTCTTTTGATAAGAAGAAGTATGATATAGCAAAGAGAATGCTAGTCTTGGAGTCAGAAAAACCTAAGTTCACATTCTGTCTTTGAAACCTACTAGCTGTGCAACCAACCATAGGCAAGTCATATAACCTTTACATGCCTTAAACAACTATCTACTATAAGTTGTAGAAGAGTCAGAAGCTAGATTGTGCAGTGTTGATCATGGAGTCAGGAAGACCTGAGTTCAAATCCATACTTAGACACTAACTAGCTGTGGGACCTTGGGCAGGTTATTTAACCTCTGTGTTTGTCTCAGTTTCCTCAACAATAAGATGAGGATAATAATAGTACCTATTTTCCAGAGATACTGTGAGGATCAAATTTGTCAAGCACTCAGTACAGTTCCTGGTACATAGTGGGTGCTATATAAATGCTAGCTGTGATGGTGATGATGATGATGATGACTTGAAACAGTGGAGAGATTTTCCATACCGAGTTCCTAAAACAAATTAAGTCAAAAGTGTGGGTCAAAGTAGTAAAAGCAGAAGCAGCAGCAGCAGCAGCAGTAGTAGAAGAAAATTTTGGTGATGTTTTATGGCTTTAATTAATTGAATACCAGTCTCTAAATAATTAAAGTTGGGGATCAGTAACAGGTCAAAATAGAGGTTCAATACAACAAACTACTAACAAAGAATTATTCAGTAATGGTAGAACCAATTCAATTAAAGTACATAGATTCATACATTCAGAACTAACAGGATTGTAGAGGCCATGTGGTCCACATGCACAATTTTATAGATGAGCAGCTGAGGTTGAGAGAGATGAAATAATCTCCTTTTGGCCCCAGAACTATTCCAAATTCACCAATATTCCCATTGTACCATGTTGCTTTCATCCAAAAGTTAGATTATTTAGTAAACATTGCACCGAAGTATATTTTTCGTTTATAGCATAGGCTAATAGAACAGTAGATCTAATGTCAGAAGGGACCTCTGTTAAGGGCTAAAATTCTAGCTAGTCTGTCTAAAACATCTAACGAGTGGTCGCCAATAAATTATAAGCTTTAGCAAGAGTTAGACTTTTAGACATTTATTAAGGAGAATAAGAATTTGGTAAAGAGAGAGAAAGGCCTACATTCATCTATCTATTAAAGGGAGAGCAGGTTTCTAGCTCCGCTCTCCACCAGTCCCCCAGGAAAGAGAGTGAGACTGAGCTACCAGTCTCTTCTTTCCTCCTCCCACTAGCCCGCGTCACTTCCTGACGCCAAAGAAAAGACTCCTGGTTTTGCCCTCAAAGACGGAACTCTTCTACATTAAGTCTCCAGCAGGTGGCGTCATTCCAATCATTACACCTCAGAGACCCAGTCCAATCCATCCTCCACAAAACTGAAGAAATTATTTACTAAAGTGTAATGACCATGTCATTCCCCTATTCAATAAACTCCTGTAGTTCTCTATTACCTCTAGGATAAAATACAAAGCCCCGTGTTTAGCAGTTAAAGCCATGGAACCTTCCTCTCTTTCCAATCTTCTTATATACTACTCCCTCCTATGTATTCCATGATCCTGCCATACTGGGTTACATATAATGCTTTGTTTCTATTCTCCATGCCTTGGCACTGGATATACTCTATGAGTTTAATGTTTTACCTACTTACTTCCACATCTTACAATTTCTTCAAGATTTCAAGACTCAGTTTAAGCATCACTTTTTAGCAGCCTTTTTTCCAAGTCCATGAGTACTTTTCCCATAAGGTTGAGTTGCATTTACTTCATATGTATCTTATACAAAATATCTACATATTTTCCTCCTTACAAAGTAGACCCCTAGAAAGCTGGGACTTTTAGGGTTTTTTTGTAAATAGTATGCACTTAATAAATCTTGATTGATCTAGTCCAAACTCCTCATATTATGAATTAAAAAATGGCAAATAAACCAAGGGCCACAGAGACCTTAGTTTATTCAGGGTCACAAAGGTAGTTAATATAATGACTGGGATTTTAACCAAGGTCTTCTGACTCGAGTCAGTGTTTTTCCATTGTGCCTTCCTAGCTTTCAGGTTTTTGTGCCTAAATTACCTCAATTCATTTAGTCAGTACAGACTCAGCCTTCAGGTTTACTTGTAGACATCCAGTCCAATTTGGTCCACTTGGTACTAATATGGATACAATAATTTGTTATAAATTTATGTAAGATATGGCTGGTTTTTCACCTCTAGAGAGGTGAATGAATATATAGGACCCCAAATCTCCAAATTTCTTACATATATTATCTCACTTGAGATAAAATGTGTCTATGTTTAGGCAGTGATGAGGCTCTATTCTAGTATATTCAGGCATGATTCTTATGTCTATTAATATATGAAGAGCTAGAAAAGAGGTTCATATCCTCTTCTGCCTCAGAGAATACTTGGTTCTTATCAAATCCTTCCTCTGACAGTTTCCATTTGTATGAATTTGGGCAAAGCCCCTTTCTGGGCCTTAGTTTGCCCTTTTGTAAATGAAAGGGTTGGATTAGGTGACCTGTGAGTTCCCTCTAGCTCTTGATCTGTTATCTAGTGATCTTCCCAGGGCAAAAAAGGGGGACTTAATCACAGAATTAAGTGATCTATTTGTAATAATGTCTTGTATTCCAACATAGGTATAATTTAATTTTCTTCAGAGAGAAGGAATGGATGGATGTCAAAATGAGAGAACACATTAGATACACATAAATGAAGAATAGTATCATTTTGGGGAAGTACAAGGTGGAAAAATAGAAGAATTAAATAGGTTATAGCTCTACAAATTAAGGAAAATATGGTGGAAGGTCCAGGAGTATGGAAACATCAGTAGCACAGAAGGTTGACATTCTTTATGGAAGTAGGGAAATTTTTGCCTTAGGTAAATCATAGCCTTAAAGCCCCTGACCAGAGGCCTCTATTCCTGTCTTTCTCCCTCTATGACATGACCTTGACTGAAGTTAATAAAAACCTTGCCCCATTCTGCCAAACCTGAAGGGATTTGACAGGTAACCAAAAGAGAAACAGCCAGCTGTCTTTGACCAATCTAGGTTATTTGTGCCTAACGAAGCTAACTTGTTACCCGGCTCTTTGGAGATGAAATGAAGCGATGGGCTGATGCTGGGCAAAAGAGGCGCCATGGCCTGACAGGCCAAGGTGTGATCTGATAAATCTTAACCATGCCAGACATCTTCAGAAGAACAAGTCAACTGGGAGATGGCACTTGGGGCGGGCAAGGTCGGAGGGGGAAGGAGAGCTATACAGGGCCTAAAGAGAGCAGAAGTAGAAAGGGCAAGTGAGATTACAGGTCATCTGGTTTCTCAGCTCCTTACACAAAGCAAATTTAAAGCACAACAGCAAATACAGCTTCTCAGCACTAGTCCCTCTGAAGAGACTATTTGCTAAGCACTTTGCTGCTTGATCCTCCCTGACTAGGGTAAAAGTCCGATTTATTGGGGGGGTGTAGGGGGAGGGAGAGGTTGTTGTCTATTGTTTTGGTTTCTCCAAATATGTATATGTATGAGTTTATACATCTGAGAGTGGGAATCTGAGACTCTTTGAAATAATTAATGATAATAATAATAATAATAATAATAATAATAATAAACTTGAAATTTTTCTCTAGTCCTAAAAGAATACTGATGGATTTAAAAATTAATTCCCTTATCCCATCTTGTATTTATACTTTCCTATTGCTTAAAAATTCATTTTAAAAATCAATGTTTATTATAGCAAAGAAAAATAAGCTTCTATCTGGCTACCATTATCCAAGATTCCCAAATACTTTAAAATTAGAAAAGAACTTGTTTCTTTTCTGCAAAAAGAAGAAGGGAGACACATGAAATGTATGTTTTGAATCATATAGTAAAAAATACAGGAAGGAATAAAAATAAAAAATTCATATATAATATAGTATTCATTTTTGAAATGTATTTTTAGTATGACACATAGTAATGCTAACTCTGATTAATTCTATAGATTGTACTTTCTTCTTACTAAAACTAGCCTATGGAGTAATGTCTATTGGTTTTCCCTACCAGCCTGGGATGTTTTAATTTACCAAATTCAATTTCTCTTTCAACAATAAACTAGTCAAAAAAGAATTAAAAAAGGCTTTTAACAAAATATTAAACAACATGAGTAATATTTTAAAAAATAACATAATGACCTTATAATTTTATTTATAAGAGAAAATGCTTGGTCTCATATAAATACAGTGGAATAAATTAAAGGCTGGAGGGAGGAGCAATTATCTTAATAATGTAATGTGCTTTTAATTTTGTTTATAAGAGAAAGGGCTTGTATCCTTATAAACAATACCATAAATCAGAGAATAAGGAGTGAGAATTAATGCTATAATGTCCCTTAAATTTTATTTATGGGCTTTAGAAGTGTCAATTAAATGCATTAGTGAAGAAAATTTTGTTTTATTTAAAGGAAGTTATAGAATATTAAAAAATGACTTGACAGATTTGACGTATATTAAAAAAATAACTAAAGGACTACAGACTCAAAGGGGTGAAAACTTTACATGATGAAAATATTTAAAAATGACAAATTCATTTGAAAAATTATAAAACTTGTATTCAGAGATAGTTATTAGGTTAATCATATATTAGCAAATAGGGATCCCTGGAAAGAAGATTTATTAGAAAACTAATTATAGAGCTAAAAAGTGTAGAGTTAGAAGCCCCAAAAGTTATCTAGTCCAACCCTTCATTTCACAAAGGAGGAAAATGAAATGCTAACCCTGCACCTTTTTGCTCTCAATACCATGAATTCAGGTTCTTGTAGGCAATAATTATTCATTACATATAACTGAATGCTTAAATATGTGTTTCTTAAGTAGGTTAAATATAATGCCCACCCTTCTGCCACACATTAATTTATACAGAATTTTTAGTAGAATTGCAGAGCTAAACCTTAATCCAAACTTCATCCAAGCTTTTATCATAGATTCTGAATTTGCTCATCAGATTAATATTTGTTGTATTTGATTTTTAATTCCTTTGAAATTACATTTCTCTTCTTGGTGTGAATAAAACCATATAGCATATACTTGTTGTACCACCTTTCTTCTAGTAAAAAGTCATTCTCACCTTAAAAAATTATAGGCCATGTAATATAAACCTCAAATGAGGGAAGATAATGAAAATACAATAAAAGTAACTTACAGTCTTTCTAACAACAACAAAATATGAGAAGATATTGGTAGTTAACTCACATGAATGTTGTATTATTGCTTCAAATGGTCCAGGCATGCATTGAGGGTGTCCTTGATGAAAACATGATAAGAAAATAACATTTTAAAGATTGCATTTTCATAACAATGGACTAAAAGCTATAAAGGACATATTATCTGTTTCTATTGTTTATTGATTTTAAAACAACAAACATTTGACTCACCAAACAAATTGGTGTCTTAAACATTGCTTAAGGTATCTTTCAAACATTCTAAAAATATAAAAGATTGACAGGTGGTAACTAAGATTGTTTATTTTATTTAAAAAAATAATTAATTATGTCAAACAAGTTGAAAAACAGGAGGAAGATATATACTAACCCTAAACGATCATTGGTGTCCTAGAAAATGTTTTATGTAGGTTTCAGACCAAAGATAGCTAGGTTTTCCAGATTCTCCTAATGCAGATTCTCCTAATCACAGATATCATTGTACTGATTCCAACTATATTCCCCTTACCAAAAACCTTCTTGTTATAATCCAAGGTAATGAAAAAGAAATCTATCAATCTTAGAAAAAAAAATGGATTAAAAAAGCATACTGTTCAAATAATAAGATGCAGTTAGATGGATTGCCTCAGAACAGAGGAAGAGAAGGATATTGGGTGAAATCACATTTAAGAAATGGAACAGTGCTTTCAATTGTGGTAAACTGCTCACTGGCATGTGAATACCACAAGGAAAACTCATAAGCACCAATTTTCTCCTGGTGATGCCATAATGGCTATAAGTCATGGAAAACCACAATCTTTGAAGAATTATTGCAAGCAACACAAGGGAGTAGATAATCTCACATGGTGATGAGATTATGGCTATGTGAGATTATCTACTGAAAGTCATCCATAAACTGCAGCATATCAGTAAGAACCTTTGATTCACAGTCTTATTTACCCCACCGATGTCAAGATGTCTAAGCCCCCTTTGGGCCCATCTGTATACTTTCCCCCCTAAAAAGACTAAAAAGTTTAGGAAAAAATACACACATATACATATCTACACATATACATGTATATTATATATATATATATACATAACACATTAATATTTAGATACTAAGATATGGAATCTGACTGAGCTTTCTCATTGCCATTTCCCCAATAGTGTGATTGTTGTGTGTGCAGGGGAACCAAGACCAAGAACATGACTCTCAATGCCCACACTTTCATTCATACCAATCCCCATGGACCCTTGAAGTGTGTTTCAAAGCTCAGTTCAAATGCCACCTTCTTCAAGATTTTCTAGTCCCCTCCAATTGTGCCCTGGGGGGTTGCTAGTGCCTTCTACCACAAAAAGTACTTTTTATTTATTTTGCATGTATTTAGATTTGTGTATTTTGTCTCTCCAGATAGACTGGCAGTTCCTCAAGAACACAGACTTTTAAAAATTTTTTGTCATTGTAGAGTAGTAAGGAATGGAATGACTGGCTTTGAGAGAGGTATCAGCCCATTTTGATTTATACCAACCAAATGCTGACTTTTCCACATTTATATGAACAGCTACAGGAAGAAGTAACATGGTAAATCCTATAGGATTTCATACTTTGGATTTAGAAATCTCACTTTAACAATACCTATGCCAAGAGTAACATGATTATTGTACTTAAGGGAAGATTGTGTGTGTGCTTTTCTGCATGTGGGAAAAGAAAGAGCCAGAATGAGACTCGAAGATATAGATAGAAAGACAGAAAGAGAGAGAGAGAGAGAGAGAGAGAGAGAGAGAGAGAGAGAGAGAGAGAGAGAGAGAGAGAGAGAGAGAAACTGACAGAACATGGTAAAGTCTATAGGATTTCATATTTTCATATTCTGGATTTCTCAGTCCCACTTTAACAATACCCAGGACTGTAGTATGATTAATGCTTTTAAGGGAACACTGTATGTGTGCTTGTGTGTGAGAGACAGAGACAGAGAGATAGAGACAGAGACAGAGTGACAGAAACACAGAGAGACAGAAAAAGACAGACACACACACAAAAGAGAGACAGACAGGCAGACAGACAGAGCAATGGTGGCACAATTAGAAATAGTGGGAAAGGGGGCAGCTAGGTGGCACAGTGGATAAAGCACTGGCCCTGGATTCAGGAGGACCTGAGTTCAAAGCCAGCCTCAGACACTTGACACTTACTAGCTGTGTGACCCTGGGCAAGTCACTTAACCCTCATTGCCCTGCCAAAAGAAAAAAGAAAAGAAAAGAAATAGTGGGAAAGACAAACATCCCAAAAGGAATTTAAGTTAACACCTAATAGGATCAGTTGTCTTATTCTTTTGAGTATATTTATTTGCTTGTTTTTCTTTATTATGGAAATTACTGCTTCTAGTTTATTTCTTTGAAAAGAAAAAAAATGAAACCCTTAGAACCATCTGGGCTGCTTCTGAAGATCTTTTCTTGGAATTTAGTGAAGCCAAAATGAAACTCTCTGTACCATGGGAGTATGCGGTGATGTTGCCAAGCAACATCTCTGATCTTATAATTCTCATACCCTAACTACCATAACAAATTTGGCTAGAAGCGTGTGCCCAAATCAGAAGAAAAGAGTGAGTCATCAATCATCTGGAGAGGTGTGGTAAGAGGAAATTTAGAGAAATCTAATTCAACCCACAGTAAATGACGGTCTCAGGCTGTTTTGCTTTTCCTCCACAATGCAAAGCCATACATTTGGAATCACTGAAAACCAGATGAGATTCCCTCAAGAAGCCAAAATATATAAAATTCCTCATAGGGGGATTCAAGGTGGCATGAGTCGACCGGCTATTTATGCAGATGCCAGGAGACAGCAGAGGTATTCAGAGGCTGGGGTCCTGTGGCAAGAGTCCATCAGCAGTGAAGTAAATTCAGCACCCAGATCTCCACATCAGCAGAATGAAATGGATGAAAATGATCATGTGTGCATCTGCTCTTGTTCCTGGAAATGTATGATTTAGGCTTAGTTTCCCACACCCTCTCCTTTCTGCCCTTCAGGTTTGGTTTCATCTGTACCTTTATTATAATTTAGCCTGTTTTGATGAGGAACTAGGCAAGTCAAGGAGATTCATCCTTCTTTCCAGAGGAGTTTAGCCCACATGGAGATTCCTGGGACTTATGGATGTGATTCAAAGTTGTTGCAAGGCTTTGATCTGCCCTGTTGGAGGGCCAATTTTATGTCAGAGACAAAAGAATTTAAACTTTGCTTCCCTATGGTATTAAACATGGCCTTTTCTTGTGGAACAGATGAGACTGCCTGGAATAGAAAGTGTTTCTTTTGTAAGGAGACAGCATGTCTGAAGATCTGTTCTTTTTCTTCTTTTGTATGAATGCACCTTGCCTAAGTGTATTGGAATGAATTCTAAAGTGATGGCACCTATTAACTGTTTGGGTGAAAGACCTCAGCTGGATTTAAACTGACTGAATTTGCTGTTTTATCTGTTGGAAGGAACTAATACGTTGAAAGCGAATTTTTAGGTTTTTATGAAGATGGGTCCTTCTAATTTCTACTAATGTTGAATCGTTTGGAAACAACTATTTTCTACCCTGGAAATTGGTGACCTTTTCTCAGATGTTAACAAGGATTTCTTATTTTAAATATGAATACTTTAATGCTAATAATCGAATATAGATAATTTGTTCTATCAATGGCAAATCTATAAACGTTTGTACCTTCTCTATGATTAATATAGGCAATGTTATGTCATAGATAGTGTACTGGGTTTGGAATCAGAGAACCTGTATGTGAACTCCAGCTCTCTTCTCTACCTGTGAGATATTAGAAAAGTCACTTTAAATTGTTATGTTTTGGTTTCCTCTTTTAAAAATGAGCTTGAAATCGGCGAACTTTAAGGTCGCTTCTCACTCTAAATGTTTGGTCTTATGAATATTATTTTCAACAATTTAAAATTTTTTCCCCAAAAAATGTTTCATGGTATATTCTATAAAGGAGGTACTGTGAATATTTCACTGAAAGTAATGAGCTGTTAAAAATTGTTATTTATCTGGGTTTAGTAGTGCTTTACCTGTAATGCCTGCTACTAGGAGAGGTAAGGCTGGTGGATCCTTTAAATTCTAGAATTCTGAGCTGCCATAGGGCTAAATAAAGTAGGTCAGATGTCTACACTAACCCTGGCACGAGGTAAAATGGCCCAAGTCAGATATGGAGTCAGTCAAAGTTTCTGTGCTGATTAGCGGTGGGCTGAGATTGTGAATGGCAACTGCCCTTCCACCCTGGGAAAAATAGTAAGATGCAGACTCAGAAAAGAAAAAAAAAGTTATTCAGTTACTACTAATCTTTAAATTAGAAGGAAAGTAATACCAAGCCACTTAGAATATGAGTGGACTGTTTTAAATAGCCAAATAACTTTACTTAACTCTCCTCTAAAGTGTATTCTATTTTTCTTACATAGCTATCATCTATCTATCTATCTATCTATCTATCTATCTATCTATCTATCTATCTATCTATCTATCTATCTATCTATCTATCATCTATCTTACAGACATATACACATAGATAGCATATATATTTTATATATATGACTACATATATAATTTCTTTGCCTAAAGAAGAAACCAATTTGTGTAAGGTTTTATAGAAGTCATTTATGTCTTTAAGTGAATTTTTGAGAATCCCTTTGTAATGAAATAATCAGAATTTCAATACTAGAGGAATGTGTCTGGATTCCAGTTTCAGTCTTTTGCATTTCCTGTTATTATTCATGAAACTGATAATCTACTCTTCAAAAGGGAATGCAAAAGATACCTCAGCCTTGAAATCATACACATGGCCCAACCTTCATTTATAATTGTAGTTCTTTTTAAGAAACCTGCTTCTCTTCCTTTGGAAAATGTTAGTTATTTTCCTCTCCAGGATGGAAGTGTAATCAAGAAGATGGGCAATCATCCAAAATCTGCCTTCACTGGGGCTGTTTTAGCTTCCTTTATACATTTGTTGTTTTTCTTTCTTTTGGAATATGAAATTAATCATTCTTCAGGAAGTAAAAGAAACTGATTCTGATAGGAAACTGTGTAGTAGGAGAAGAATTATCTCTTCTAAAGAGTACAGGCCTCATTGTTTGGGGAGCTTTTCAAAATATGCTTTTAAAAACTTGTAATGTTTATGAATGTGTGTTTATTTTTGCAAAAAAGGCAAGTATGAGGTCCATTTTGATGGGAATTTAGCTAGACAGAAACCTGGGTTGAGGGATTGACTGGACAATATTGTTGAAATTCGCTAAAATCATTATGGTTGTTAATACAATCTCTCTGTTAATACAATCAAGGAGACCAATGAAGAAATGAGATAGTTGAATAATTTTATCTTTAACCAAATGTACCTTTCTAATATCACTGGCCCACTATGCTAATGCCAAGAACTAGTACTGAGTGTGGATATTCAGTTTATCCATGAATCTGCCCCAGGGAGTAAATCTAGGCTTTGAAATAATCCTCAACATCCTTTAGGATGGAATGCATTTCTCAAGGTACTTCCTAAGGATGGGTGCTAACATCAGCCAATTAATCTATCAACAAATATTTCTTGAGTTTTTATTTATTATTTCCCCCCTTATCTAGAGGCCATCTGGAAGTTATCTTCCTCTTCAAGTCTCTCATAGCTTTTCTTTAGACTTCTCCTTTACATTTAAAATAATCTCCTGATTGACTTTCCATAGTTGCCAAATTAGTCATCTTAAAACACAAAATCTGACCATATCATTCACCTATTCAAAAATCTTCAGTGGCTCCCTATTGTTTACATGATAAAATATCAACTCCTTAGTTTAAAGCCCTTCACAATCTGTTTGCCACTTACCGTTCCAGACTTATTTTATACTAGTCACCTTCATAGGGGCAGCTAGGTGGCACAGTGGATAGAGCACCAGGCCTGGAATCAGGAAGATGAGTCTCCCTGAGTTCAAATCTGGCCTCAGATGACCCTGGGCAAGTCACTTGACCCTGTCTGCCTTAGTTCCTTATCTGAAAAAAAATTATTTGGAGGGGAAAAAAAGTCAAACCATTCAGAAAATCCCAAATGGTGTCATGAAGATTGGATATGATTCAACAAGAACATCACCTTCAAAAACTCAGCATTGCCTAAATTTGACATACTATCACCCATCTTCTATCCCTTTACATAGCTTGTGTGACTCATAATTGGAAAGTATTATTCCCTTACTTACTTTGCCTCTTAGAATCCTTGACTTCTTTAAAGGATGAGCTTTATCTTTTTTTTTTTTTGTAAAAAATTTATTGATCTCTCATTCCAACTTCTTAGTATTCCCTCCCTTCTGCAATTTGTATAAACAAGGGTTTGCTAGACCCAACTCTCACTGGCTTGTGAGTCTATTTCAATTTCAAGTATGAACATTTACACTTTAGGAATAGTCAATCTGTACAAAGCAGGGCTGGGTTTATTGTTTTATTGATTGCCTTAAAACTTAAGACTTAAGAAAGTATTAATAATGTAGATTAGGCTTAAAAGTTTATATGCGTACATTTTCCCACCTATTCAGTTGTTGAACACTTTCCAGAATGGCCCTCTATTGCTTGAGCTCAGCAGGAATGAAGTGAAATGCTCAAGGTGTGAAGTCAAGTCTCGTGACTATAGATAACAACAACAACAAAAATAACAACAATGAAGACAGTGACCACCACCACCGCAACTACCACAATTGGCATTTATAATAGGGCTTGAAGGTTCACCTCTTGATGAAAGTGAAAGAAGAGTATAAAAGCTGGCTTGAAACTTAACATTAAAATAACTAAGATCATGATAACAGGTCCCATCCCTTCCTGGCAAATAAAGGGAGAAGAAATGGAAGCAAGGTCAGATTTTATATTCTTCAACTCAAAGATCACTGCAGATGGTGACTGTAGCTATGAAATTAAAGGACACCTGATCCTTGAAAGGAAAGCTCTGGCAAATATGGACAGCATACTAAAAACCAAAGACATCACCTTACCCACAAAGGTCCACATAGTCAAAGCTATGGTTTTTCTCATAGTAAGGTATGGCTGTCAGAGTTACACAATAAAGAAGGCTGAGTACCGTGGAACTGATGCTTTTGAATTGTGGTTCTGGAGAAGATTTTTGAGAGTCTCTTGAACAGCAAGGAGATCCAATCAGTCAATTTATTGACTATTCATCGGAAGGACAAATATTGTAGCTTGAGAAGACAGGACTCATTGGAAAAGTGTGCTGCTGGGAAATATTGAAGGCAAAAGAAGGGGACAGCAGAGGATAAGATGGATAGATGCTGTCATGGAAGCAATGAAGATGAACTTGGATAGACTTCGGGAGAGAGCGGAGGACAGAAGGGCCTGATGTGCTATGATTCATGAGCACAAAGAGTGGGACATGACTTTGACTGAACTACAACAATGTCAAGGTTTACAAAGTGCTTTACAACCATTATCTCATTGGAGCCTTGTAATATTCCTATATATATTTCTTGTGTGCATGTTGGCTATTCCTAGTATAATGCCATGAGGATAGGTTCATTTTTTAAATGTGTTTTTATCCTCAGTTCCTAGCAAAGTGCTCTGGACATATTGTATTAGGCACCTGATAAATGTTTAAGTTGGATGTAGTCCTCGTTTATTTATTTGTGTATATGTGTGACATAAACATTCCCTAAAATACTATAAAATTGGAAGTTATATCATTTGAAGGATTGTGTACTTATCTTTCTTTGTATTGAGAGGAACTTAGGTCATGTTTTATACATGATTAAGAAATGTATGTTGAATTGAAGTGCTTATTATGTTTTAAATACTATGCTAGAGCCTGTCAGGATAAAATGATTAATAAACCATGATCCTTCTTCTTAAGAAGTAAAATATTTTAATATTATAATTCTTTGGGAGCCAAGACAATGAAAAAAAGCAAGACAAAACAATACGAGATATAATCTCATGATAAAAGGTTGAGACCTTCTTTCAGTATTGCATAAAATCTCTGATAATTATGAAATTATGCATATGGGTACAATGTTTTACATAGGGTTTCAGTTATCACCATGCCAATATTGTTATATCTGGCATACCAAAAAAAAAAAAAAAAGGAAAAGAAAGAAAAAAGATAATTGTATCCACCAGTAGAATGGAGAACATATACATTTAGAGAAGAATTCTCATAACTGAGTTTTTCTGGATAGTTGTTTTTCATGAGCTGCTTCTAATTCTTTGGCATAACAAAGATAAACCTTAATCAGATCTCATTTGAATCTTTCAAATAGCTTTTTAAAAAAATCTTAATATGAAGAGAGGCAGCACAATAGTGAAAAAGGTACTGGACTTGGAGTTAAGAAAGCTTGGATTCACATTCTACCTCACACATTTACTAGCTGTCTAACCCTTTGCAAGTCTCTTACTCTCTCTGTGCCCAAGGTTTTTTTTTTTCACATGAAAAATGAAAGGGATTGACATAAAGCGGTTTAAAGTCTTAATCTAGCTCTAAATCTATGTTTCTCTGATCAAAATAATTTCTTCCCTCCTCCCCCATTGAATCTTCTTTTGTAACAGCAACAGCAACAGCAACAGCAACAACAATAACAAATACAGCAATCAAGCAAAAATACCCAATGTAGTGATTGCAACTGATAATGATTTTCTTCTCTGCTAATAGAAAGGAATTACATTTTGTCATCCATTCTCTGGACATTGTCCAATTATTCAGCCATTGCCATTCTTTTACTGACCTTTTCATTTTCATCACTGTAGCCATTCTAAACCTATATCGTTCTTTGGGTTCAGATTGTTTTGCTTTCTATTAGTTCACATGTTTAATTTAGAGACAAATTACATTTCATCATGAAGCCTTATGATACTTGTTTTTCAATGGTTTTCTTTAAGAATTATAGTCACAAGGGGCAGCTAGGTGGCGCAGTGGATAAAGCACCAGCTCTGGAGTCGGGAGTACCTCAGTTCAAATCCGGCCTCAGACACTTGACACTTACTAGCTGTGTGACCCTGGGCAAGTCACTTAACCCCAATTGCCTCACTAAAAAAAAAAAAGAATTATAGTCACAAAACAGACTTGCAATATTTGGGAATATCAGTGCTTGAAAAATTAGTGCACATAATTTTCACTGTTACTTAAATCAATGCTATGGCCAGTATAAATACGTACTTTTATTTTATTTGAAACAAAAATGGAGTATTGTGATTTGATGTTGCCTATGAACATCTAAGTCTTAATCATCAACCATAATATTTGTTCTTAGAGGCAGTTAGCTAATGCAATGTTTAGAGTGTTGAAGCTTACAGTGGATAAAGCACCAGCCCTGGATTCAGGAGGACCTGAGTTCAAATACAGCCTCAGACACTTGACACTTACTAGCTGTGTGACGACTCTGGGCAAGTCACTTAACTCCAACTGACTCCCCCCTCCCCCCAAAAAAGAAGAGTATTGGATCTATAGTGAAGAAGAGCTGAGTTCAAATCTAGTTTCAGACACTTAGCTGGGTGAATCCAGGCAAATAAATTAACCTCTATCTGCCTCATTTTTTTCCCATCTGTAAAAAGGGGGTAACAATAGCACCTACCTCCAAGGGTTGGGTTTATTTTTTGAGGCAATTGGTGTTGTGATTTGCCCAGGGTCACACAGCTAGTAAGTGTCAAAGGTCTGAGGCTGGATTTGAATTCAGGTCCTCCTGAATCCAGGGCCGATGTCTTATCCACTGTGCCACCTAGCTGTCCCTCCAAGGGTTGTTTTGAGGATAAAATGAGATACTATTTATAAAGGGATTTGTAAACCTTAAAATACTATATAAGTGCTAGCTATTATTATAGTCAAATTTTGATGCCCTTCCTGATATTTGTTATGTATAAAGCTTTACTGGCCCAGAATATAATGTTTGTTCACACTTATTAGGGACAATTGAACTGGGTTAATTAATATGTTGCAACTTCTATCTTACTGGCATAATTTATCCAATGGACTATAGTCATATGTTTATTATTATTTACTTTTTAATTTTTATGTTTTTGATGTATTTTGTTTTTATATACTCTTTATTTCCAAATATATCCCTTGCCTGCTCAGGAAGGCCTCAGCAAGATTTTTAAAAGAGCACTGTATTGGGGGCAGCTAGGTGACACAGTGGATAAAGCACTGGCCCTGGATTCAGGAGGACCAGAGTTCAAATTCAGCCTCAGACACTTGACACTTCCTAGCTGTGTGACCTGGGGCAAGTCACTTAACCCTCATTGCCCCACAAAAAAAGACAACTGTATTGATATTTTAAAATTTTATAAAGTATAATATAAAAATTTTAAAGCCAGAATGTATGCTATTTTCATGCTGGGTCTTTAGATTATCCTACTATGTTCTAATTTCAATATATGATATCCCATCTCCTATTTCCCTTTTGCTTTTCAGAATCTTTAGCTTCCTTTAAAACTCAGCTAAAATACCGCCTCCTTAATTTTAGAGTTATGTGGGGAAACCTCTCTGCATTTTATACTTTTAGAGAGTTACTTGGTAGCAGTTAAGTGACTTAAGTGACTTTCCCAGGGTCACACAGACCAGCCAGAGGCTGGGCTTAAACCCAGGTTTTCCTGACTCCAAAGCTAGCTCTTTTTTTTTGGGGGGGGGGGCAGAGCAGTTAGGGTTAAGTGACTTGCCTAGGGTCACACAGCTAGTTAAGTGTCAAGTGTCTGAGGCTGGATTTGAACTCAGGTCCTCCTGAATCCAAGGCCCGTGCTTTATCCACTGCATTACCTAGCTGACCCCCAAAGCTAGCTCTTTTGCTACTAGGCCACACCCTCTGCAGTGTGTTTGAAATATTTATAAAAATCTAAATGATCAAATCAGCCATCTTCTTCCTTCTCTACACCATTATGGTAAGGAGAGAATGAGGAGAGAGTCAGTAGAAAGGGATCTCTCCACCTCAACCCAGATACTCCGGCATCAGTTCAGCTATAACAAATGTATGTGTACATATATGAGAAGATTCTTTTGAACATTTAAAAAATGGATTTTTTGGCTACAGCTCATTAGTTAGTATTTGGCACATAAAAGGTACTTAATACATACTTATTAATTTAGGTTGCTTTCTTCCCAGGGTTAGATGCTAAAAACCCAAGTATATGAGTTACTCCACATCAGTGTCAAACAGGGGCATATTCCTTGTTCCTTGCAGCTTTTGTACAACATGATATTAATTGCTCTCCTCCTGTGTCCTAAATTTGCCCCCAAACTTGATCTCAAAGGACAGATGATAATGTGAATTATGGACTTTTGGCCTCCATTAGATATTCTACTTTTTCAGAATTATCTGTGTCCTTGAAAGCTACAAGTCTCTCACTCGCAATTACAACCTTCTTCAGAAATGTCTAATGAGGAGTTTTGAAAAAGGAAACTCAAGAATTTTCCCTACAGTTCTATCTCAGATGGTGCTTTTATCTTTAGGCAAAGCACTCCCCACTCTATTCTTTTGCTTGGCCATCTGTAAAATGGGGGGGGGTAATCATATATATATTGCCTATCTCATAGAGACATGGATAAGGATTAATGAGAGAGAGGGCTAAATTCTCATCTCACATCTCAATTCCCACAGAGCTGCTTGTTCTGCGATGCTGGCTCAGTGCCTATAAACCACTCTGAAGCCCTTTGATGACAGTGCTTAAAAAAGCATGGAGCATTGTTATTTCTCAGAAACAAGACCTGCCTTGGTAGGCAGTTCCACACAGTCCTCCTTAGCCACGATTAAGCTAAAGTTCAGAGGGAGAGGGCTACCTCTCCTAGGTCACTGACATCTTGCTGGAACCATCAAAGCTGTGTGGTCACGGAACATCAGAATGGATCCAAACATGACCTTTCCTCCTCCGGAATACTTCATGTGTCCTTTTTGTAACAGCCAAGATTCTTTTTCACTGGGGATCTCACCTTGGAAAAAAGTTCCCGTTTACTTCTTATTATATGAATTTCATGTTTTCGTGTAGGCTGAATTCTAAAAGAACAGTTTAGATGCTTCCTTTCTCACCCCTTGAAGTCTTGGCCACTCTCCAGGATCTCCACACAAGGCCAGCCCAATCTCAGTTTTGAGAGATGAGAGGGAAAACAATGTAGTCTTTCTACTAGAAATGCAAAAAGTCATACATACAATGAGGGGATTCAGTCTAGGAGAGGGGCCATAGCTCTCTTCAGAGAGAAAATGATCAGGGGACTAAGGGTGCATGTCAGAGCAGGGAGCTAGGAGCAAATGAAAGCAGGCCTCTCTCTCTCTCTCTCTCAATCTGGGTTCTGACTGTATCACCTTCTCCACTGATAGCTGTGACTGGCAGGCCCCTCGGATCCTTGTCAACTGCCAAAAGGAGGAAAAAAATCTGGGAGAAATTGAGGAGGGGCTTTGGCTTTGCTCTTTCTCTACTATAACATCTAGAAGATCTCCTCTGTAATACACTGTATATGAGTGCTACATATGCCTATATACATATATATATATATATATATATATTTCCCCCTTGTTCTCTACTCCCCCACCTCAGTTAATAACCATATTACTTAATGACAACTTCAAGTAATATTTGGCATATAAGCATTTAATGTAGGGTTTTTTTAAAACCCTTTCTGTGTCATGGCAGTCTGGTGAAGAGCCTCTGGACTCCTTATCAGAATGTTTTTAAATAGTTGAAGGAAATGCTAAATTTCAGTTTCAGGTTAGTGAAAGTAGAGGTATAATTTTTTTCCCCATCCAAGTTCGTGGGCCACTGAATACTTATGCATAGACCCTAGATGAAGAACTCCTCTTGCTAGGTGATGCACTGGATAGAGCACCAGGCCTGGGGGCAGGAAGATCCAAATTCAAATCTGGTCTCAGACACTTACTAGCTGTGTTACCCTGGGCAAGTCACTTAATCCTGTTTGCTTCAATTTCCTTATTTGTAAAATGAACTAGAAAAGGAAATGGTAAACCACTCAAGTGGCTTTCCCAAGAAAACCTCAAAACAGCTCATGAAGAATCATGCGTGACTGAAAACAACTCAACAACAACAACTAGTAGCTTATGATACCAAACATAATGCTACATATTTAAATATTACCTTGTAGAAAGACAAAACAAAAAAAAACTATGAAAAAACCAATACCCAAACCTAATGCTTTAATACAAAAACTGATTTTAAAATCTAGTTCTAAATGGATTGCTATTATTCTCCCCTCCCCCCTGCAAACATGGGAGAAACCTGGTTAACAGAATAGTTTTCTACAAGAGTTTTTTTTTTTTTTTCATTTTTTTTTTTTAGGGCAATGAGGGTTAAGTGATTTGCCCAGTGTCACACAGCTAGTGTGTGTCAAGTGTCTGAGGCTGGATTTTTTTTTTTTAGTGAGGCAATTGGGGTTAAGTGACTTGCCCAGGGTCACACAGCTAGTAAGCGTTAAATATCTGAGGCCGGATTTGAACTCAGATACTCCTGACTCCAGGGCCAGTACTCTATCCACTGCGTCATCTAGCTGCCCCCTCTACAAGAATTTTAACAGAAATGCAAATGCATACTTGCCTTATAGGTTGCTGTTTGTTTTTCATTCTGGAAGAGGACCATGACATTGGGGCCATGTCATTACTTGTGGTGAATTGGAATTAAGTGAGGAAGGGCTGTGCAAAGTTACCAATCTCACTCACTCCTCCAGAGCCGTCTGGGTTCAATGGCAAGATATATATCAGGAAGACAGGAGATAGCCTGGGTGTTTAAGGAAATTGGGGTTGTGACTTGCCCAGGGTCACATAGCTAGCAAGTGTCTGAGTTCTGATTTGAGCTCAGGTCCTAGTTGCCCTTTGTCTCACAGCATCAATACTCTCAGTGGTTCTTTCTCTTTGGAAGAGAGCCCTTCCATATTCCCTTTCAGTTTGTCTCTGACCCCAATTTAAGGTGTTTAAAAGGCTTGACCATCTGCACAGCACCATTTGGAAAGATAGAAGATCATTTTTTTCCTTAATTGGCCACACCTATGGTAATATTCTGTACTATCAGCCCTGATAAAAGATGAATTTATTCCTATGGTAGAGCTACTCAGCCTTTATACAGGCATCATATGGATGTGGAAACATTTAAGAGATAGGGAATAAGAAAATGTTGCAATGTATGTTTCCAACCTTTTCCATTTTACGTTATTTCATCTTCCTTTTTTTCTGCTTCAACAACTGGGTCACAATCACCCAGATATCAGACTCACTGCTTCCTTTAACTACATAACAAAACAAATCTAGGAACAAATGGATTATCCCCATCTTCTTTCTTCCCCTCACAGCTACATGTAATCTGATAGTGTTGCTTATTCTCTCACTGTCCCCTTCTCCATTTTATTTACAAATATCTAGTTGAGTAATGGTCATCCATGTCCTGAAACACTTTGTTCCTGGGGAAAACAAAACCAAACAAACATGTAAACAATAATAACAGTTCCTCGAGACTCAGAATTCCCTGGTTTTCATCAATGTAACATTGTATTTATCCTAGTGAGCCGGTGTCTGTCACATAGTAGGTACTTAATAAATGCCTGTTGTTGACACAGACAAGGATATTCTCAAGGTCTGTTAGATACAATGGTTGAAAGATTCATCACTTGTAGGCAACGTGGTCATAGACCTCTGTCTCTTTTAACACTTTCTCAGACAACAGTCATTACAATCTGGCATAGTTTTTGAGAACCAAATCCAAGGTCACCCCTATCCTTTGATGAGGCCTTAGTGTAGTAATAACTACTACTCTTCATCAATTCATTTTTCTATGTTTTATGACATAAACTGAAAGGCTGCACGATGCATTAGAAAGATAACTGGATGGGGAAATGTTAGCGGGTAAAATTCTAGCTAAACTGTCTAAAATATCTAATGAGTGGTCGCCAATAAATTATAAGCTTTAGCAAGAGTGAGACTTTTAATTATTTTTTAAGGAGAATAAGAATTTGGTAAAGAGAGAGAGAAAGGCCTACATTCATCTATCTATTAAAGAGAGAGCACATTTTTAGCTCCCTTCTCCACCAGAGTCCTCAGGAAAGAGAGTGAGAGAGTCCGCCTCTCTCCCTCATTCTCCCACAAGCAAACATCACTTCCTGACGTCAAAGAGCTGCATGTCTTGTCTTCAGATCCCTTCTCCTCATGGCGGAGTTTTGCTACAGTAAGTCTCCAGCAGGTGGCATCATTCCAATTGTTACAGTAATTAAGGAGCAAGTTCAAGTTACACACTGGCTGAATCACTCTGGACAGTTCATGTCAGCTCAGGCTCTGATAAGTGAGTTTTTTCCTTATCCACACCACTTTCTGCTACATCCTGACCATCCCCACACCATGATGTCTACTCTCCAGTCATTGTTCTCATCTTCCTCCTCCTCCTATACCTTGGAATCTGTCCCTGAAACACTGGGGTCTGATTGGTAGCGCATTTTTTTTTTTTGGCTTCATCTCACCCTGTTAGAGTGAAAACTCCATTAGCACAGGAAGTGTATTGCTGGGTTTTTTAAAAATATATCCCCAATTCTTAGAACTGTGCTTGATACTTAGTAAGTTCTTTAAAAAGTCTTTATTTAGGGGCAGCTAGGTGGCAAAGTGGATAGAGCACTGGCTCTGGATTCAGGAGTACCCAAGTTCAAATCCAGCCTCAGACACTTAACACTTACTAGCTGTGTGACCCTGGGCAAGTCACTTAACCCCAATTGCCCTGCAAAGAAAAAAAAAAGTCTTTATTTATATTTATCTTGTTATCAGGTTTTCACATCTAAAGGAGGAGGTTAAATTAGATCATCTGTAGAGTTCCTTCTAGTTCTTACATTTTGTGATCAAATGCCATATACATGGGAACTTGGTGTGCAAAAACTAATTAGTATATACATATTCAAGGTACATACAAGTAAAACTTTATGAACGCAAGGCATAACTAATCCCCCTTGCTTTGTCAAACTTGCTTTTCAATTGATTTTGATTTATAAAATTTTTCTTTCTCCTTTCCTTTCCTTTTTTCTTCTTTTCTTCATTACCCTCTCCTTTTGTTCCCCTTTCCTTTTTTATAGAGGCAATGCAGTACAAGGGAAAGAATCAACTTCAGATCTGGGTTCGTGTCTAATTTCTGACAGATTCTTGGTCATGTGATTCTGGACAAAGCCCTGAACCTCTCAGTGTTTCAGGCAACTCTCTCAGATCATCCTTTTCAAAAAAGATGACAATTTGCTTAGTAATTGTAGTTTTCTACAAGGACTCCTCACACCAATAAAGTCATGGGTTCAATTAGAATTAAAATTAAAACTAAAAAGAAGCAGCTTGTAGGGAGATAGGATGTTGGTTAGAAGGGGGTAATACAGCCAATACTTTTCTCTTGGTGATGAATAAACACATTTCCAAAGGCTTTGAATATTAATAAAGTTCTCAGAAGGGATTTACAAAGCTTTCTTAAATGAAATCATCCCATCTTCACATGACTAGGATGGTACCAGCCTTGAAACTGCTAACTAAAAGCCTTTTCAGACCAAGATAGCAAGCCTTAGCATTTATTCTCAAGGCCATCCTGATAAATAGGCTCCATCCTCTACCAGGTGTCTGACAAATCCTTTAGTCTCAACAGATTACTTCATGAGTGCTTTTCCATCTAGAGCCCTCTACTGAAATGCAAATATCATGGTTACAACTGAAATCATCAGTGTTTCTCAGTTAGCTAATTGACCTCACAGGGAATCTGATTCAATTTATTGTCATGGATACATCATGAGTGGATAATGAAGGATAAGGGAAGTAGAGGATTGAGGGGATGAGAGAGGCATCCTACCAACCAGCAAAGGGTTGGTGACTGTGCAATTTATCATCTAGACATAGGGCTTTGGAAGAATAGGAGAGGGAATAAGTGGGAGGGACTGAATTTGGGGAATGAAAGATGGGTTGTGGGGGCAGCTAGATGGTGCAGTGGATAGAGCATCGGCCCTGGAGTCAGGAGTACCTGAGTTCAAATCCAGCCTCAGACACTTAACACTTACTAGCTGTGTGACCCTGGGCAAGTCACTTAACCCCAATTGCCTCACTAAAAAAAAAAAAAGAAAAGAAAAGAAAGAAAGAAAGATAGGTTGTTAACCCAGTGGGGGCAGAGAGAGGAGATTCCACTGAAAAAATATTCCTTGGGGGAGAGGTGGAAGCAGCTACATGGTATAGCATATAGAGTGAGGCTTTATCATCATGAAGATGTGAGCGACTCCTACCTCAGATCCTTATTGCCTGTTTAATCCTGGGAAGTCAGTTCACCAGCCTAGACCTATTTCCTCATCTGGAAAATGAGTGGGTTGGATTCACTGACTATTGGATTCCCACCCAACTCTAAATTAATCATCTTGTATTCTTATGGGGTTATTTTAGGTAGGGTTGATATACGGGAAGGCCAAATTATCTAAAAGTGTTCTGCTTCCATGGGTAACATCCTGACCCAGGAATTGGGATGTGTATAAATTGCTAAGGGTTGCTGGTATCCAGAAGGGTGTTTGGGGGGAAACAGAAAAACATGGACCCAGAGATGAGCTTATATAGACATTGGGAAGGAGAACAACCTCAGGGAGGGGGTAGAATTAGACTGCGATATTTGATATATAGGATAATATATTACCATGCAATATCACACAACAGAAGGGCTGATAGGATGAGATATATAAAGGCAACAGCATAGAATTTGTTTATAAGAGGGAGCTCACACACAGTGTTTTATTGTTTGTTTGTTTGTTTTTTATATTTGGCGGGGCAATGAGGGTTAAGTGACTTGCCCAGGGTCACACAGCTACTAAGTGTCAAGTGTCTGAGGCTGGATTTGAATTCAGGTCCTCCTGAATCCAAGACCAGTGCTCTATCTACTGTGCCACCCAGCTGCCCCCACACACAGTGTTTTAAAAGCTTTATCTCTCATGAAAAATCTAGAGATTTTAAAGAAGAAAGAAATATGTCTGCAAATCAAGAAATAAGAGAACTTTAAAACTGCCTGGAAAGGAAGAGTAAAAGAAGAAAACAAAAACTTCTAAGAAAAAAAATCCATCAAAAAAGAAAATTAACAACGATAAGTTAGTTAAGAAAACAAGAGGAAGGGAAGTTTGAACTAATCTTTTGAGGTAAGGAAGAGAAGGAAGAAAATGGGGAGAGAAATAGATAAGTAAGAGAAAAAATGATTTCAGTAAAACTTCAAAGTAAAGGAGATGATAGGTAAATAGGAGTAAGGGCAAGGAAAGTATAGGCTTTTAGCAAAGTCCGTTTAACAAAACTACTTTTTGCAAGGACAAGGTTTTGACTTTAAAAGGGGGGAGAAGTTAAATATATATATATATATATATTTTTAATTTTTTTAGGGAAGCAATTGGGGTTAAGTGACTTGCCCAAGGTCATACAGCTAGTAAGTGTTAAGTGTCTGAGGCCGGATTTGAACTCAGGTACTCCTGACTCCAGGGTGGGTGCTCTATCCACTGCGCCACCTAGCTGCCCCCTATATATTGTTTTTGTCTCTAACGCTAATGAAACAAAAGGAGGAAAATGCACACCCAACCCAAATGAACTGAATAATATAAAAATAATAAAAACATTTTAATAGTTAAAAAAAAAGTTTTACAAAGCACTTTACAAATATTGTCCTTACAACAACTGTGGGAAAGAGGTGCTATTATTATCCCCATTTTACAGATGAGAAAACGGAGGCAGACAGATTAAATTACTTGCCCAGGGTTACATGAGTTCAAATCTAGCCTCAGAGATTTACTAGTTATATGACCTTGCAGAAGTCATTTCACCTCTGTCTGCCTCAGTATCCTCAACTGTGAAATCTGGATAATAATAAACATCTACCTCCCAGGATTGTTGTGAGGATAAAATGAGACTGAATGAGATAATATTTATAAAGTGTTTAGCATGGAACATAGTTGACACTTAATAAATGCTTGTTCCTCCTTCTTGTCTGCTTCCTCTTCCACTTCTTCCTTCTCTTCTTCACACAGCTATTAAGTGTGTAATGCTGTATTTGAACACAGGTCTTCCTGATTCCAGGTCCAGTGTTCTATCTATTGCTCCACCTAATAAAATGAGGGTGGCAAACCCTTTAAGAAGATAAAATTCCACAATCTGTCGTTTACAAGAAATATATCTAAAACCTAAAGGCACGTATTAAATCAAAATGAAAGGAACAATAGACCAGATGGCTACAACAGTGTAAAAGGAAAATAAACCAACAGTAAAAAAAATTGAAACTGAATGCTACAAAAATGTAATTCCCAACCTTAGTCTCAAAGAAGAGAGATGACAAGAAATCTCCTTACTTCTTTGTATAGTGGGTACTATTGATGTTGAACAATGCCTATCACATCAGACATTTTTCATATGTTGATTAGTTTTGTTGAGCTGTTCTCCCCCTCCCCCCCATTTTATACTTTGTCAATAATGGTAGCTCTCTGGGAGGGAAAGATAAATGAGAAGAGATGTAATATAAAACAAAATATATAATTTAAAAATGATCATTACCATTTTGTCAGACATAGGATATGCATAATGTACTGCCCAATCATTAAATATGAGGACAAGAGCAGACTAGATGATATTTGGAAAATCTTGCATATTTCAGGTACCAATACTCTCATGTTCCACTCTGAATAAGGAAATATTCAAGTTATTTTTAAAAGTTCAGAATAGAAATAAATTAAAATGAAAAAAAAATTGCTCGGTACTTTTAATGACCTCCATTCTGTTCCCTGTTGCCAAAACCCATCTTTTAAAAAAAATCACTAATATTTTCTCATCCATTTTGCTATGTAATTCCACGATAGTCAAAGACTCAAAATTGTAGTCTAATGGAAAGAACTATGATAGATATAAGTAAGCTATGTTATGTTACCATGTGAGCATTTTCATGAGAAGTGGTTCAGAATAGGCCATTTATAGAACAAATTCCTGTAAAATTAGGTAAGTTTGTAATGAAGTAAGAGAAAGGTATAACAGATGGCCAGCCCAAGTATTGAACTACTACACAGGACACATTAAAATCCTAAAGGAAGTACTCTTGCTGGTTGAATATGTCCTCTATAGTTTATTCATGGAAGAACGTGGACAAGAATCACAGAAAAGAAACTGATGGATTGTAATTTTCATTAGTGGAGGGAGTGCTCACATTGATGAATGAACTATCCAAGTATGGGATAGTTTATATTGAACTCTAGTTCTCTTCAGAGAGTACCTTGATACTTTTTTCTATTTGTCTCAATCACCTGTCCTTAATCTCAAGTTCTGCAGAATTTGGTCCCTTTTGGGGGCAGCTAGGTGATGCAGTGGATAGAGCACCAGTCCTGGAGTCAGGAGTACTTGAGTTCAAACCCGGCCTCAGACACTTAACACTTACTAGCTGTGTGACCCTGGGTAAGTCACTTAACCCCAATTGCCTCACCAAAAAAACCCCAAACCAAACCAAAACAAAACAAACCAAAACAAAACAAAGATAATTTGATCCCTTTCTACCTTTCCACTCATTCCCATCCATGAACTCTGTGTGCCAGGCACATTGACCAATTGCTGTTCCCCCGTCACAGCACTTCGCCACCATCGCCATACCTTTCAATGTCTTTCCTTTGAGAAAAGCCCTTTCTTACTTCTGCCTCTTAACATCTCTGACTTGTTTCAAGTTTCAGCTCAAGTGGTACCTTTTGAAGGTACCATTCACATTCAAAGTTATAATTGCCATTTGTGAATTTGATCCCATCTTATATTTACCCACTATTTTCCTTCTTAGCCTCTTTCTTCACCCCATCTCTGCTACCCCATCTTCTCCCCTACTCTTTTATTCCCTAATTCAACTTCCTCTCCAAAAATCCCTCCCCCATCTATTTACTCTAACCATCTAATCTTAATCAACACACCCTTCTAAAAGTCCCTTCTCCACTCTTCCCTAGTGTTCTCACCTCTCCAGAAATTAAGATTTTCAAACCTCTTTAAGATAGATAAGCTATTTTAAATTTCAACCCAGATGAGAATAAGGTTCCAAAGTTACCACTGCTCCACCCCCACTTCTGTATTATTTCTTCCCTTCACACCCCATTTTTATGAGATAATTTCTTCTTTTAACCTTTTCCCACCCAATTTTGCTTTTTTAGAATCATGTTATCATATACAACTCAACCCCAACCTTTCTTTCAAACTACCTTAGCAATGATAAGGATACTATTACCACTAATAATATCTAAAATTATAATATCAACATTTTCATATATCATAAGAAAAAAATTTGACCTTAGTGCCTTCTAATGATTTTATTATATTTATTCTGGATCTTTTATATCAGATTTTTCATTGAGTTCTGGTCTTTTTGTTAAAAACACCTGAAAGTCTTTCAGTTCATCAAATGTCCATTTTTTTCATTCAGGATTATATTTAGCTTCGAAGGATAAGTTATTCTTGGATGCAACCCCAGCTCCTTTTTTCTTCAAAATATAATGTCCCTAGACCTATGGTTTTTTAGTATAAAAGCTGCTAAGTCTTGTGAAATACTGACTATTTGTTTCCCCATAGTATTTAATTTTTTTCTCATTGCTACCAATATTTTCTCTTTAACCTTGGAATTTTGAAACTTTGCTATGACATTCATGTAAGTTTTCTAGGATGTCTTTCAGGTGGAGATCAGTGGATACTTTCTGTTTCTACTATGCCTTCTTATTTCAGAACACCAGGCCAATTTTCCTTAGTTATTTCTTCTCATGTTGTATCCAGATTCTTTTTTTATTGTAACTTTCAGGTCACCCAATGATTCTCATATTTTCTCTTGTTGATTTGTTCTCCAAATTAGTTATTTTTCTAATGGGTTGTTTCAGATTGTCTTCTATTTTTTCTAGTTTTATTACACCTTGGTGTCTGATAATGTCATTTGATTCCACTTGACTAATTCTAGTTTTCAAGAAGTTGTTTTCTCCCTTCAGATTTTGTTTTTCTTTTTCTAATTGGTTTCTTTTCATAATTTTCTTGAACTGCTTTGACTTTTTTTTGTAATTTTCCCTCATTCTTATTTGATTCTTGAAATCCTTTTAAAGTTTAATTTTAAAATTTATTTTAAACTTAATAACAGACATCAAAATCATCAATTATACTTGCTTTATAACTACTTAACATGTAAATAAATGAATTTTAGTACATGAAATATCATAACTTATGAGTAATTTCCTATAAGTTTCCATTCAATTCAATTCATCTGGTAATAATTAAGTCCCTACTATGTTCTAGGCTTTCAGGTTATAAGTGCAGAAATAATTTTTTTTGCCTTCAGACAGTTTATATTCTATAGGAGAGAGGGAAGCAATATTTACATTGAAAATTAAAAATAATTATACAAAAGGAAATTTCAAGTGGAGGAGACATGTATAATATGAAGAACAATCTTTAAACAATTGAATAAGAAGGCACAATGAAGTAGAAAGGTAAAGGATGGGCTGACATGGATGGGTATAAGAGAGCAGAGCTGGATAGCCAGGGTGGAGGGTAGCCATTTAGGCAACCTATGACTCAAAATCACATAGATTTTGAGAATAACTATTGGCAGTAAAAATGGCATGCCCATCATAGAAATGATGGTGGCGTTTGATTACTGATCTGAATGCAAGAGGTTGAAAGTGGGGAGAGGATATGTGGATGGTAGGAGATGGTCGTTCCTGGTCCTACACTGTGGTTAAGAGAGGACTATTCCAATACAATCCTAAAGACTATTGATGAAACATACTATCTACCTGCAAGGAAAGAACTGATATTGATGGAACAGACTGAAGCATGCTATTTTTCCCTTTCTTTCATTTTTTTTCTTTTAAGCAAGTTTTCTTATACAAAATGACATATAGGGTAATGTTTTACATAATCATAGATGTATAACCCATATCTGATTTTTTGCCACCTTAGGGAGAGGAGATGGGAGGGAGGAAAAGAAGTATGAAAATTTGAACCCCAAACTATAAATAAAAATGTTTATTTAATTAAAAAAGAAAGTTTTTAAAAAAACACGCTTATTTAATTAATAAATTTTGACTTAACTTACCTGGTGGGAAAAAAAGACAGGGCTGATAGAGTCTCGGGACTAGACTGTCTTTACTGGCATTAAGCATATTTGAGATATTTACGATCTAATTTTAAAGTCACTTGACATTTATTTCTGACATCAGGGTTAATTCCAATGTTGAGTAGATTTTCTTCCCCAGTTTGCCCCTTAGAAAGTCTTTGGTACTGGACCTGTGACTTGTGTGGAGGGAGAAGTAAATAACACAAGGAACCAGTCTGTAATCTTGCCTGGTGGTCAAGATAAAGGGCTAGTGGATTCACAGGGAACCAATTAGACATAAAGATTCTGTTTGTCTATTCATTCCCATTTATTTTCCTTTTAATGTAATTGTAATCAGTTTGCATTCTGTTCATCTGGATCTTCTAGGTGGTACAGTGCATAGAATTCAGGGCCTGGAGTCAGGAAGAGTCATCTTTCTGAGTTCAAATCTGGCCTCAGACACTTACTAGCTGTGTGACCCTGGACAAGTCACTGTTTGTCTCAGCTTCCTCATTTGTAAAATGAACTGGAGAAGGAAATGTCAAACCAATAAACTATCTCTGCCAATAAAAATCCAAATGAGGTAACAAAGAATTGGACCTGACTGAAAACAACTGAAGAACAACATTTTGTAAAGATATTTTCCCTATATTTCATGTTCCTCATATTTTAAAAATCTTAAGGTAATTCCATTATAATATTCAATAATGTTAATACACTACAATTCATTTTTAAGATTTTCCTGTTTAGGGACATTAAGTTGTATCCTGGAGAGAAATGGACAATATTCTCAGATATACCACTAATTTGGGACTTCAGCTGCATGGTAAAATTTTGCTAGGGGAACTTCTTCTATATGATTCAGTGAAGGGATCCCAGGGTGTTGCTGCCTGAGGCAGGTAGAAGTTAAGTGGCTTTAGTCAGAATCTCAAAACTAATGTCAGAAGCAGGATTCTAACCTAGGTCTTCCTGACTCCACATTCAACTCTCATTCTGAGGTAGCTGGTTTTCTACAACTGTTCCAGTGGGGAAAAGAATACTTATTCTTCATTTCATATCACTTTTACGTGGTGTTTTAAGATTTACAATGCACTTTCCCCTGTTAGTATCAGAGAATCTAGAGCTAGATGGGATCTTATAGATCATCAATTCACATCTCATTTTAAAGATGGGGAAGTTGAGGCCAGGAAGTGATATAATTTGCCCAAGATATCATAGATAGTAAACAGTAGTGCTGAGATTTGAACCCAGGTCCTTTTGACTCCAACTTTAGTGATATTGGTAAATGATATATCTATCTTATTCAAACATAATTTAAGTAGAGAAAGCGGAGATAATAAAGGAATAAATAAGCAATAGACTAGGTGTCTATGATGATTTTTTAAAAAAAGCTGCATCTGTACAATAATAATATCTGACACCAAGATGCCATTGGGCAAGTTACTTATTTTTTAAAATGGCCATGCAGTCATCTTAAAATGATTTTCTTTTTGTTCCTCCCCAAAGTGGCTTAGTCCTAAAATGAGTCTGATTTAAAAACAAAGTGAAAATTACAGGGCAGAAATTACATACCTGATTCTTTTTTAAAAAAAATGTGATGCAAGGAAAAGTATATCCCTGTTAACAGATGTTTGCTAACTAATTTTAGCAAGAAACTGGCAGTATTGGTAAGCACAATTCCTGGAAACATTCACTATACAGAAAGGCTAATTCAAGTAACAAAAGGGAGTGCATACTTATCCAACATGTTCTTTAAGATGTTATTTTTTAGCAAATGCTTGCTCATGATGAAGCCAAAAGGAACAAGGACAAGATAATCTTCACTAAAGATATAAAACTGAAATTAATATTCAGGGTCTCAGTTTATTTGGAGAATTTAAATACATTCTTGGACATTTAATTGAAAAGAAAAATGACTAGAACAAGAAATTATGTATCAGACTGCCCCATAAAATCATTTCAACGTCTCATAGTCTTCAATACAGGTCTTGGAAAAAATGAAATTAATTTTATTACAGAAGTCCTCTGCTTCATATGAAGATCATTCTTCCTATAAAATACTTGTCATGTTTGAAAATCATGCTAAAAGGCAACGAAAATCTTTTAAAATGTTGTGTGTTTCTTGGTGGGTTCCTTTATGTAATTTATAGTCATTTTTTTTTAATGGAGTGTCTCTTACTAACATTTCTTCCTGGGTTTTGTCCAAGCTATGAAAAAAAGTTTGTTATTTTGGTGGATTCATGTTGTATCTTGCTACTTTACTAAAATTGTTAATCATATCATTAATGTCCATAACTGATTCTTTGGAGTTTTTAGTTAATATACTTTTTTTTGTCCTCTGCAAAGAGGGATGCTTTTATCTTCTAAATGCTGATTTTATATTTTTAATCTTATTCCTTTGTCTTATGGCTATAGCAAGCATTCCTAGAATTATATCAAATTACAAAAATGGAAATAAACAAAATTGATATACCCATCTTTGTACTGAGAATGCCACTAGTGTATCTCCCCTGAAGATATTAGTAGTTCTTGGTTTAAGATGTAAATGGTTTCGGGATTTCTTTTTGGTATGGTGATTAATTGTTCTTTCAATATTAAATGGAAATGATATATTAAAAAAGGCAACTAAATTAGATTTATTTTAAGAATCGGGGGCAGCTAGGTGGCACAGTGGATAGAACACTGGCCCTGGAGTCAGGAGGACCTGAGTTCAAATCTGGCCCCAGACACTTAACACTTACTAGCTGTGTGACCCTGGGCAAGTCACTTAACCCCAATTGCCTCACCAAAAAAAAAAAAAAAGAATCAGTCTTGTTCTGGAGAACAAGATGAAACACAAGTCCTTCCTCTTAGATGTTGTTGTTGAGTCATTTCAGTTGTGTCTGACACTTTGTGACCTCATTTGGGGTTTTCTTGGCAGAGATTCTGGAGTGGTTTGCTTTTTCCTTCTCCAGGTCATTTTATAGATGGGGAAACTGATGCAAACACAGTTAAGTGGTTTGCCCAGGGACACACAGCTAGTAAGTATCTGAGGCCAAATTTAAACAGGTCTTCCTGGCTCCTAGCCCTGTATTCTCTTTACTGTACCACCTAGCTGTCCTGGTAAGGAACTATAGATTTGCAAATATGATATGTAAGTAGATATATAGGTAAAGATAGATCTATAGATAGGTATAGATATATAGATATAGATATACACATATGCATGCATATATATATGTGTGTGTGTGTGTGTGTGTGTGTAAATGTGTACAGCCAAGTGTCATTATTTTGTCAGGTTTCCTTAACTGTTTTTTCTTTCTTTGTTTAAAAAAAAAAACATTTAACTCAGTGAGAAAATACTTGTGGTGTTTATTAAGTATCAACAAAATTTTTAAAAAGCAAGTTAGCCCCAAATTTACTACATAAAAGTACTGAGATGATTAGGAGTTCAAGAGTGAATTTAATTTAAAAGCCAGATCCTCAAAGCCAAGCACTAAAAGGTGACTTCTATCATTTTTTTTTTCCAAAATGAATTTGTTTTCAAACTTTATTTCATTAGTTAACCTCTTTGCTTTGGTATAATCTTACAACTTCTCTCTGCTGGGTATTTCTAACTACAAGAATATTGTGCATACATTTGGCCTTAAAACTGCTGCTTCATTATAACATAATTAATGCTTTATTATCAGATGCTATGGTAAAATTATGTTAAGATGATGCTTGTATTACAAAACCCTGTAGTATTGTTAATACTTTTTTTTTAAATTTTTAGTGAGGCAATTGGGTTAAGTGACTTGCCCAGGGTCACACAACTAGTAAGTGTTAAATGTCTGAGGCTGGATTTGAACTCAGGTACTCCTGACTCCAGGGCCGGTGCTCTATCCACTGCGCCACCTAGCTGCCCCCAATACTTTCATTTTTAATATCTCTTCTATGGTACCACCTGGCCCCATTTCATTGCTTCATTCAACTTAGTGTTTTCACAGAACCCGTCTCTGATGTCAGAAAGGGGATGCCTCTGTTGCATCAATCTTTCATCCAAAATGCCATCGTAAAACATTTTCTCTTTCTACTGAAACTTTTTGCTTGATCTTCCTTACCTAACAAAACTAGCAGCAGAATTATGCTATGTTTTCTCATGTTTATAACATTGGGATCATCATGCTCATTTCTTTACTTTCACCACTCTACCAAATTTTGAAGTTCTTTGTGTCTATTCCTATCACTCTACTCCTTCTTATGCTTTCCTACTGAATCTGCTGTTTATTGAATAAAAGAATTTCAGAGATGAAAGTGACCTCAAAGGCTATTTGCTTCCAACCTTTGCATGACCAGGAATTCCTTCTATAACATTTTACATGAGTGGTCATCTAACCTGTCCTTGAAGACTTCCATGAAAGAGAGCCTTTTACCTCCCAAAGTAATCCATTTCCATTTTAAAAGCTTTAAATGTTAGGTTTTTCTTTGCTTCTTACATTATTTAAATCTGCCTCTTTTCCACTTCTACCCTTTGCTTCTAGTTTTGCCCACTGGGGATAAGAAGAATAAGTACAAACCTTCTTCCAAATGACCACCCTTCACCAACTATCATGTTCTCTGTAAGTCTTCTCTTTTCCATTCTGCTTGCTTCTTAATTTAGATAATATTTCATTATACTGTTAGATATTTTTTCTTTTAAAAATTCTATTTAATTATGAAATTAAAAAAACATGAACCTTTAAATAGGATAAGAAATACAGAAAAGAAAATAATTTTACATATAGTACATTTTTATTTTAAAAGTATATATCGGGGCAGCTAGGTGGTGCAGTGGATAAAGCACTGGCCCTGGATTCAGGAGTACCTGAGTTCAAATCCGGCCTCAGACACTTGACACTTACTAGCTGTGTGACTCTGGGCAAGTCACTTAACCCTCATTGCCCTGCAAACAAAAAAACCCCCAAAAAACAAAAGTATATATCAATTTTAATACAATAGTAATAAATAGGCCCTGCTTATTTGTATCCCCTTCTTAAATTCCTTCTATTCTCCTTTGTATATTTTTATGTCAATGATCCTTTTTCTTTTCTTCTCTTTTTTGGATACCATTATCATTAAATGTCAACTCCCTCTCCCTTCCAACAAATAGAAACCCTCTCTTGCCACAAATAAATATTATGAAGCCAAACAAATAGACATATTGCTCAAATCTGGAAATGTATGTCTCATTCTAAACCTCTACTACATCACTTCTCTGTCAAGAGGTGAGACTCATTTTTCATCATCTCTTGCTTGGACATAGCTCTTTGAATGTTGTCTCTCCCATTTTTTTTTTAGTGCCGCAATTGGGGTTAAGTGACTTGCCTAAGGTCACACAGCTAGTAAGTGTAAAGTGTCTGAGGCCAGATTTGAACTCAGGTCCTCCTGAATCCAGGGCCAGTGCTTTATCCACTGTGCCATCTAGCTGCCCCTCTCCCATTGGGTTTTAAATTCCACAAGAGCAAGGACAGTATTTTGCTTTTATTTGTTTATTGTTTTATTTATTTCATCTGGAATTCAAACCCTGGAGTCTTTTAAACTCTTCTTTCTCCTTTTCCTATGATACCTATTTAGTTTCTATATTCCATCCATTCTATGTCCACATCTTTCATATTTTTCCTTTTTGCATTCCTATAGCTTTTACCCTAACTTAAGCCTCTGTTACCTCTCACCAGGACACAGGTCTTTGCAAATATTAATACATGGTTCTTGAAATAAAATGAATCCTTTTCATGGCCAAACACCTTTAAAGTGTAGCCTAACATTGCTTTTTTCACATCTTTTGTTTTCTACTCACTTTCAGCAGAGAATTATTTAGCACACTAGAAAAAATGAAAAACCTTAGAGAGAAATGATCACTCCATTTCAGTTTTGTGGTAGAGGGGAGGAAAACCATATCTAACTTGATCTGTACTTGAGATTTTGAAAAAGTAAATTTCAGAGAATAGAAGGAAGGTTAGAAAAAATAGCAGACAATTGGGACAGCTCTGATTGTTATTGGCTTGAACTTATTACATACGTATGGAGAAAAGCAAACTTTACATTGTCGTTGTTGCTTGTCCTTCATCCTTGAAGAGGACCTTGATATCAGGTAATGCCATGACTTGCAGTGAATTGGATTTATTTATTATATTTATTCATTCATTCATTCAATTAGTTATTTGTTCATTCATTTATGTGCAATTACATTAAACATGTTTCTGCATTAGTCATATTGTGAAAGAAGAGTCAGAGCACAAGGGATAATCCTCAAAAAAGAAGGAAAAAACAGCCCCAAAACAGAAACAGTATGGTTCAATCTGCATTTATAAACCACAGGTTTTTTTTATGGATGCTGAGAACATTTTCTATCATGAAATTCTTTGAAATTGTTTCGGACCATTGCTAAAAAGGTCCAAGTCTATCACCATTGTTCATCACACAATGTTGCTGTTACTGTGTACAATGTACTCCAAGTTCTGCTCCTCTCAGTCAGCATCAGTTCTTGTAATCCTTCCAGGTTTCTTTGAACTCCTCCTGCTCATCATTACTTTTCACATTGATTTAAAAAAAAACACTTTGTGTTCTAAATTTTCTTCCTCCCTCCCTTGCGTCCCTCCCTATGAAATAAAAAATTCAACATAAGAAATATATGTGCAGCCATGCAAAACATCTTCTCATTAGTCAGCTTATGAAAGAAAATAGACAAAATACCTTTAGAAAGAGAAGCTAACAAATAAAATTATACTTCAATCTGTATTCAGATACCATCAGTTCTTTCTCTGTTAATGATTGCATTTTTCATACGTCCTTCTGATACCATTCTGCTCATAATTTCTTTCACAGTTACTATTGCTAACTATATTACCCTCTATCTTATTCCATCCTCTTGATATTTACTGTATTTTTTTTATTGTTCTTCCCCCTATCCCTCCTCAAAAGTGTTTTGCTTTTTACTGCCCCCTCCCCCAATCTGCCCTTCCTTCCCTTCTCCCCTCCCATCTCCTTCCCCTCCCATTTTCCCTCAGGACACAATATACTACTATACCCACTTGAGTGTGTATGTTATTCCCTCCTTAAGCTAATTCTGATGAAAGCAAGATTCACTCACTCCCCTGCTCTTTCCCCATCTTCCCCTCCACTCCACAAGCTTTTTCTTGTTTCTTTTATATGAACTACTTTTCCCCAGTCCACCTCTCCTTTTCGCTTTCTTCCAGTGCACTTCCCTTATCCCTTAACATTATTTTGAAGATGTCACCACAGGTCAGCTCGGTGACACAGTGGACAAAGCACCAGCCCTGGACCTAGGAGACCCTGAGCCCACATCCAGCTCTAGACATAAGCCACCCCACCCTGCCTGCCCCACAAAACAAGGATAAACAAAAATAAATGCTTTACAGATATCATCCCTTCATATTCAATTCACACCTGTGCCCTCTGTCTAAGTATATTCCTTTCAGCTGTTCTAATACTGAGGAAGATCTTATGTTAGAAGTATTATTTTCCCATGTAGGAATGTAATTAGTATAATCTTTTAATATCCCTCATGATTTATTTTTCCTGTTTACCTTTTTATGCTTCTCTAGGGTCTTGTATTTGAAAGTCAAATTTTCTATTCAGTTCATGTCTTTTCATCACAAATGCCTGGAAGTCCTCTTTTTCATTGAAGTCCCATATCCCCCCCTGAAAGATTATCCTCAGTTTTGCTGGCCAGGTGATTTTGGGCTGTAGTCCCAATTCCTTTGCCCTCTTGAATATCATATTCCATGCCCTCTGGTCCTTTAATGTAGAAGCTGATAGATCTTGTGTTATCCTTACTGTAGCTCCACAGTATTTGAATTCATTTTTTTCTAGCTGCTTCCAATATTTTCTCCTTGACCTGGGATCTCAGGAATTTGGCTATAATAATCTTGGAAATTTTCCTTTTGGGATCTCTTTCAGGAGGTGATGGGTGGATTCTTTCAATTTCTATTTTACCTTCTGCTTCTAGAATATCAGGGCAATTTTCTCTGATAATTTCTTAGAAGATGATTTCTAGACTCTTATTTTGGTCATGGTTTTCACATAGTCCAATGATTTCCAAATTATCTCTCCTGGATCTATTTCCAGGTCAACTGTTTTTCCAAGGAGATATTTCATATTGCTCTCTATTTTTTATTCAATTGGATTTGCTTTACTATGTCTTAGTTTCTCATAACATCATTAGCTTCCATTTGTTCAATCCTAATTCTTAGGCAATTATTTTCTTCAGAGAGCTTTTGTATCTCCTTTCCCATTTGGTTTACCAAGCTGTTGACTTTTTTCTCATGACCCTCATGCATCACTCTCATTTCTCTTTCCATTCTTTCCTTCATCTCTCTAAATCTTCATTTTATCTCTCCTACTTTCTCTTCAAAATCCCTTTTGAATGCTTCCATGGTCTGAGAGCAATTCATATTTTTCTTGGAAGCTTTGGATGTTGGAGTTTATCTTCTTGTGAGGGTACATTCTGGTCTACTTCACCCCCCCCCCCAAAATCTGTCTATTGTCCACTGTCTGTTTTGCCTACTAATCTCTACCTGGAAGCAGATGTCTGATTGAAATCTGATTCTCTATGGTCAGAAGCTTGGTGTGTCTATGCTCCTCCCCCACTGGGCCACCACCACTCGATTCAGCCCACTGGTTCAGAACCAGAACATTTCACCCCAACTCTAGCAGAGACTGTAGTCACTTCACTGTGGCCAACCACCAAACACCCTCAGCAGTCTGCGAGCTGAGGCTCAGAAGAAGCTGCTAACACGAAAGATTCTGAGATTCTGCAGGTGTGGTCTGTTCCTGGCTGAGTCTGGATCATGTTCTGAGCTCCTCTCTCAGCCTGATCAGCAGGTGATCCCGTTGCCATCTTTGGCTGGAAAATAGTCTCACTCTGTTCTTATGTGAGTTAGGCTGATCTGTTTTTTTTAAATGGCATTATTTGGGAATGAGTGGATGGGTTTATTATTAGCTTGTGGGAGTCACAGCCTCTCCTCTGCCATCTTGGCTCCACCCCCCAGATAACTGGATTTAAGTGAGGGAAGGCTATGCAAGTAAGCTCACCAAACTCACTCTCTTCTCTAGACCCATATGGTCCAGTAGCATGATATATCAGGATTACTGGAGAGAACTCAGGTCCTCCCAACTTCAGGGCCATTGCTCTATTCACTGTACCACTGAACTGCCCCTTAAACTGTACATTATAGTGATCTGCAGTTTTATTTAAAATATTTTCTACTGTTTATATGGAAATGAACAATTTATTTGGAGTTTGTTAAGTTTATAATAAAATAATATAGACAAAAATTAAAGAGTTAGAGAAAGGATAGATAATATATCATGGCTTAAAATTTGACAGAATAGTCAATTCCAAAGGGATGTGATGTTCTCAAGGGTGGAATGGGAATCACATAAATACAAATGATTCTCATAAAGAAAATAAAGGGGAGCAGACAGTATATATGGTGACCAAAGTAACCATATCAGAAACTCTTTGACCAGCTTAGGCTTTTAAACTAGGCAATAATGATGATGAAGAGGAAGAGGAGGAGGATTATAATGATATTTAACATTTATATAGTGCTCTAAGATTTGTGAAGCTCTTTACAAATATCAACTCAGTTAATCCTTGCAACAGTCTTAGGATGTAGGTGCTATTATTTCCATTGTACAGATGAAGAAACAAGTTGAGAGAAAACAGAGACAGTGGCTTCACCAGGTTCATACAGCTAATTAGGATCTGACACTGGATTTGAACTCAGGTCTTTCCAATTCCAGGTCCAGCACTGTTCACTGCACCATCTAACTGACTATAGATATAGAAGATGGAAACGAGGGATGGTAAAGTACTGTGAATACAAAGCACTGGCATTGTCCAGTATTAACAGTGATAGAACTACTAAATCTCAGAATGAATTGAGGCTGCCTATGATAGTTAAGGATATATTTCCTTTTTTTTTTTTTTTTTTAGTGAGGCAATTAGGGTTAAGTGACTTGCCCAGGGTCACACAGCTAGTAAGTGTCAAGTGTCCAAGGCCGAATTTGAACTCAGATCCTCCTGAATCCAGGGCCAGGGCTCTATCCACTTCACCACCTAGCTGCCCCAATATATTGACTTTTAAAATCTTTTTTTTGGAGAAAGAACAGAGTAAAAGCTGAAGTCATAGAAGAGATTGAAAGAAGGAAGAATTACTCTTATTTTTCTTTTGTCTTCTAGCAAAAATGATCTAGGAGTAGAAATGAATGCTTTAGAGATAAGAAAAATAAATTAGCTATCTTTAGTGAATTTAAGTGTTCAGAAGTAGAACTTCTTCCTAAATTACTGAATCGTCTTTAATGATAGTACCTCCTTCTGTTGATTATCTCTAATTTAACATGTATCTATCTACATGTCTGGGAAGCTAGGTGGTGCACTAGATAGAGTGCCATGCCTGGAGTCAAGAAGACTCATCTTGAGTTCAAATCTGGCCTCAGACATTTACTAGCTGTATTACCCTGGGTAAGTCACTCAACCCTGTTGTTCTCAGTTTCTTCATCTATAAAATGAATTGGAGAAAAAGAAAGTGGTAAACCACTCCATCATCTTTGCCAAGAAAAACCAAATGGGGTCATGAAGAATTGGACATTACCAAAACGACTGAATAACTCTCTCTCTCTCTCTCTCTCTCTCTCTCTCTCTCTCTCTCTCTCTCTCTCTCTCTCTCCCTCCCTCCCTCCCTCCCTCCCTCCCTCTCTCTTGCTTGGACAGAGTTGTTTGAATATTGTCTCTCCCATTGAATTGCAAGTTTTGTGAGAGCAAGGACTGTATTTTGCTTTTATTTGTATCCCCAGCACTTAACTCATTGTTGGCATGTAGCTTGTACTTAATAAATGCTAGTTGATTGACTGAAAGAATTGCTGAAGCATTATCGGTGATTTTTGAAAAATCATGGAGAACAGAAGAGATAACAAAGGACCGAAGAAGGGCACATGTCCCAGTTTTCAGTAAAGATAAAAGAGGGTGAAAATTATCAGTTGAACTTCAATTCCTGGCAAAATTCTAGAACATATAATTAAAAGGATCAGTTGGGACCATTCAGAAGGGAAATGGTGATTACTTAGGGCCAATATGGCATCATCAAGAACAGTTCATGCCAGATAGATTAACCTCATTTCCTTTTTTAATAGGGCTATTAAATTGCTAGATTAGGGTAACAGTATACCTAAGATTAATAAAGACATTTGACAAAGTCTCCCATGCTATTCATATGGACAAAATAGAAAGATGTGGTGCTAGATGATAGTATAGTTATGCAGACTTGGAACTGGATGAATGACTGGACTCAAAGAAAAGTCATCAATTAGTATCAAATATGCAGAGTATCAAATTGGCCTTAAGGATCTCCTCTCTTGGCAGCACTATTCTGTATTCACTTCATCTCCCATTACACCTTATTTACACCTTCCACAAAATCTTTGCCATTTATTTGGTATGATTATCCCCTGCTAAATTCTACATCTCTGATCAGGCTTACCTGCTGCCAACTTGGAATATTTAACCTAGGCCCTTCATTAAGCAGTCTCTCAATTATCAATTCAAATAAAAGCCTACTTCCTTCAAGAAGCCTTACAGCTTATTTAATGAAATTATACGAGCACACATACACATGCACATATATGGGCATACACATATATGTAAATATACATATACATACACATGTACATTTTTTTCTTTTTGTGTGTGTGTGTGTGAGGCAGTTGGGGTTAAGTGACTTGTCCAGGGTCACACAGTTAGTAAGTGTTAAGTATCTGAGGCTGGATTTGAACTCAGGTCCTCCTGACTCCACCTAGCTGCACCCCTATGTACATTTTTTAGAGGAGATGTTCAACTGTGGAAACTTAGCCACTCTAATCAATACAATGATCCAAAACAATTCCAAAGGACTCATTGATGAACTCTGAATGGAGATTGAAGCATACTTTTTTGATTTCTTTATTTTTACTGTTTTATTTTGGCAGTGTTTTTTTTCTTGCAACATGGCTAATATGGAAAATGTTTTATATGACTTCACATGTATAACTGATATCAAATTGATTGCCTTCTCAAAGAGGGAGGCAGAGTGGGAGGTAGAGAATTTGGAACTTAAAATTTTAAAGAATGCGTGTTAATTTTTCTACACTTAACTGGGAAATATTTAATGAAAAATTAAAAAAAATATATTTTTACAAAGAAGCCTTACAGCTTCTCTCTATGAAAATCATTGTTGTCCTTTCAGTACATTTGCCCATCATCAACAACCACAAACCTTTCCTATGTTCCTGCTGAACCTACTCCAGAGGGCTAGACTCTGGGATATTGTTATGCTTTAATGATCTATGAGATCTCTCTATATATGTATTTTTATATTATATTGTATTGTAATGTATATATTGTATTATATATATATATATGTATATGTATATGTATTTTTTCTTATTTTCCTTTTAGGCACTAAGCTTCTCAAGAGGCAGGGTGATATCCAAGTTTAATGTGAGGTTTTAAGAGGGTTATGTTCCTGTTGTACTGCACAATGTTTTTTTTTTTTAATAACAAACATTTTTATTTCAAGTTTTGAGTTCCAAATTTTATCCCTCTTTCCCTTTCTCCCCTGACCCATCCCTGAGACAGTAAACAATCAGATATGTGTTATACATGTGCAATTATGTAAAACATTAACATATTAGTCATTTTGTAAAAGAAAACTTGAGTACAAGAAAAAAGAAAGTGAAAATAGCATGCTTCAGTCAGCGTTCAATCAATATCAGTTCTTTCTTTGGAGGTGGATAGTATGTTTCATTGATAGTCCTTTGGGATTGTCTTGAATCATTGTATTGCTGAGAAAAGTTAAGTCAGAGTTCTCCATAAAACAATATTGCTGTCTCTGTGTATAATGTTCTCTTGTTTCTGTTCACTTTACTATACATCGGTTCAAATAGCCTTTCCAGACCTTTCTCAAGTCATCCTGCTTGTCATTTTTATAGCACAATACTATTCCATCACCATCATATACTACATCTTGCTTAGCTGTTTCCCAATTGATGGACATTCCCTTGACTTCCAATTCTTAGCCACCACAGAAAGAGCTGCTATAAATATTTTTGTCCATATAGTCCTTTTTCTCTTTTTAGAAATGTCTTTGGGATATAAATGTAGTGGTGGTATTAGTGGATTAAAGGGTATGCCCAGTTCTATAGTCTTTTGGGCATAGTTCCAAATTGCTCTCCTGAATGGTTGGATCTTTTCACAACTCTACCAACACTGGATTAGCATCCCATTTTTCCCCACATCCCTGCCAGCATGCAATATTTTCCTTTTTTGTTATATTTGCCACTCTGTTAGGTGTGAGGTGATACCTCAAAGTTGTTTTAATTTGAATTTCTCTGGTCAATAGTGATTTAGAGCATTTTTTCATGATTATAGATAGCTTTGATTTATTTGACTGTTCATATCCTTTGACCATTTATCAATTAAGGAATGACTTGTATTTTTATAATTTTTACTCAGTTCCCTATGTATTTTAAAAATGAGGCCTTTATCAGAGATACCTGTTTCAAAAATTCTTTACCATTTTTCTGCTTACCTTATAATCTTGGTTACATTAGTTTTGTTTGTGCAAAAACAACAAAAAAAATTTTTGTGGGGCAATGAGGGTTAAGTGACTTGCCCAGGGTCACACAGCTCTCTGAGATGGAAAACAATCTGATATAGGTTATACATATGCAATCATATAAAACATTCTCATATTAGTCATTTTGTACAAAAAGACTCAAATTTAAAAAAAAAAAAGAAAGGAAAGAAGGAAGAAAAAAGTGGAAAATATTATGCTTCAGTCTGTATTCAGACAATATCAGTTCCCTGGAGGTGGATAGCATGTTTCATCAAGAGTCCTTTGGGATTGTCTTGGATTTTTTTTATTGCTGAGAATAGCTAAATCTTTCACAGTACTTCATTGTACAATATTGCTGTTACTGTTTATAACAATCTCCTAGTCTCCTCACTTTACTTTGTGTCAGTTCATGTAAGTCTTTCTAGGTTTTTCTGAAATCATCTGGCTTATCATTTCTTATAGCACAATAGTATTCTCTTACATTCTGTGTTGTTTGAAATATTGGGGGAAAGCCTGTCTCTGTTCTAAGTTATTGGGGAACTTAGCTGGAGTTTTCAATATGTTGCCACTTATAAATTAGAGGCCAATGCACCAGTCTTTTGCATTAAACATTTATTATAAATTTGACTGTGTGTGTAAACCCAGCATAGAATCCCAGGAAGGGGGGCTGGGCAGAGAGCCCCAGCATAAGTAATCAGTATCTGGGAGAGGTGCAGCAAGAAGAGAAGAGAGACACCCCGCCCCTCCAAGGATTTTTATTCTCTCTCAGGTAGAGGTGGGTCACTGCACTGTGTTTTTGCCTTTCTTAATATCCACACTGCCTAGCATATAGTGGGTATTGAATATAAAGCTTTTTTGGAGTGGGGGGGGCACTGAGGGTTGAGTGACTTGCCCAGGGTCACACAGCTAGTAAGTGTCAAGTGTCTGAGACCAAATTTGAATTCAGGTCCTCCTGAATCCAGGGCCAGTGCTTTATCCACTGCGCCACCTACCTGCCCCTAGTAGGAATTAAATAAATACTTTTTGACATTTATTTGCCTCCCTTTAGTTCCTAATAGCATGGTGGTTTCCTGAAGTAGTTATTCTAAAAGTCTATGTTGAATGACCTAAAGAAAATTTTACACATGACAATAATGCTCTGTTAGAGGGAAATTTAATTAAGAAATATATATCATGCCTTTCATATATTTGCATTGTTTTTGTTAACAAAATAGACAACATTGCACATTCAACCACTGGGAAATTCGAAAGGCTAGGCACCAACAATAACACAAACCCTAAGAATATTTCTGTGTTTTGTGAAATAGTTCTAGAGCGGGAAAGGTGCCATAAAGGTAATCAAATTAATCCCCCTCATTTTACAGATGAGGAAACCGAGGCCCAGAGAGATTAAGTGATTGATCCCAGGTAACACAGGTTGTAAGTAGGAAAGCTGATATTCAAATTCACTCTTTAAAGTTCATCATGGACTATGTAACTCCTAAATGAGAATATTTATAACTTTGCTGAATCTGAAGGTAGTCACTAATATATGAACAGAAATTGATGTGAAGAGCTGGTAAATATATAGTGAATTTGGTCGATGGACAGCCAAGCAAGTTTCTTAACTATGTTCTGAACTAAACTTCAAAAGCAACTTTAATTTATCTGATTTTCCTTGGCCTATTTTCTGCTTAGTATTCCTGGATTTGGGGATTCAGTAAAGTCTTAAGTTTGATATAGAAAAGACAGAAGGAAATGGAAGCTGACTTGGTGAAATGTGAAATGCTATTCTTTAGAAAGATGTCAGCAGGGGCGGCTAGGTGGCACAGTGGATAAAGCACTGGCCCTGGCAGACACTTAACACTTACTAGCTGTGTGACCCTGGGCAAGTCACTTAATCCCATTGCCTGGTAAAAAAAAAATGAGAAAGATGTCAGTGCTGCACACTTTAAAAACTTCATGATTTATGTGTGTATACATACATACATACATGTATCTATATGTGTATATATACATATATTTAATAAACTATGAACTGCTTAGGAAGTGTATGGACAAGGAAGGAATCTAGATTTGTAAAATATCTCTCACTCTTTCCTCCTCTTGCCCCCACCACCCCTAAGTCTGTTGGGCTCAGCCAAAACCCAAACACATTTTGCTTTGTCCCTTGAATTTTAAGACCATGTGCATTTTTAAAAAAAGGAAATCCAATATGTGGGCTTCTGATTCATTTACACTTCACTATCCAAAATGTTGTTTTGTAAGAATCATTTGATGTTCAAGGAATCTTGTGAGGGCTTTTTTTTTTTCTTTTTGCTTCTTTTAATAAGCTTTTGTCAGGACTGTTCCCTTTGAAGTAGAAAGTTGTGTTTTGCCAAGAGAAACTAGAACTCAAAACTCAGTTTCATTCAAGTGGGCTGTAATAGTGCCACAGTATGTTCCCTTCCTGTGCTGAGAATTACCTTTCTTGAAAAGAAAATCTCAGCTTAAATCATCCATGTTGTGGCTTCCACCTATGTCTAGTGAGAATTTAACTAGCAGAACACTATTCCATATTTAAACTCTCTAAGAGAGAAAGGCATTTCATGGGCTTTTTTCATTTTTACTTCCTGGTTTCTCCTTTGCTTAGGTTTAATATTTTATCCATTCACACCTCTCAGGTTAAGAATCTGGTTAATCAATGCCCTGGTGGGGTTGTTGCCATAATAAATCTTTTATGCCATAAACCTACTCTCCAGGAGTTAAAATTACTTAAATCATAGTAAATTAAGAGCTTGGAGGAATCCTCAGATGATCTGACAATTTTACAGATAAGGAAGCTGAGATTAAAAAAGCTGAAATGATTTGCCATAGTTCAATTCAGGGACTAATTGGGAAGGCATGGGGTAGGAAGGAAAATATACCTCTTATTTAATTATTCCTTACTCTGACTAGACCAAGAATTAATAAATAATCCACTTACTTGGTTTGGTTTTCTATTAATGTGTCAGTTTGTGTTTTTCTAAGAGTATGCACCTGTATAGTCATAGATGTTTGATCACTATTCCTACCCATCCCCTCCAGCCAGGGGCCCACACACTCACACACACACACAGACACACACACACACAGACACACACACGCACTCATTTTTCCTCCTCATAAACAGAAGGGAAACAAAATTCTCTCATTTTGTATGTTTGATTCACTACCCCTCTGTCAAGAGATGGGTATCATACTTTCTCATCACTCCTTTAGAATCATAGCTGTTCATTCTATTAAATGTAGTTGTCTTTCAAAGTTATTTTTTCTTTAGTTTTTTGTTATTGTATAAATATTTCTCATACTTCTGCTATCACTCTGCCTCTCTTTCATCTGTCTCTGTCATGTTCATCTGTCTCTGTGTCTCTCTGTGTCTCTGTCTCCTCTCCCACTGTCTCTGTCTCTGTCTGTCTCTGTCTCTCTCCTCCTTTGGGATATAGGCTTGGTGGTGGCATTGATGAATCAGAAATCAGATGGGTGATTTCGAGGGCATAGTTCCAAATTGATTTCTAGAATGGGTTGACCAAACCTCTGTTCCAACCAAGAGTAGGTTGGTTAAATCAAATGAAAAAGCATAAGGCTAACTATTCTCTAGGTACTGTGCTAAGTGTTGGGAATACAGATACAAGCAGAACAGTACAAACAAACAGTCCCTGACTTTGTGCAGTTTACACTCTAATGGGGAAAGAGAAAAGAAAAGAAAGCATAAAAGTCTGGGGGATTTTCATGGAGGCAAGGTAGAGTTCAGGTAGAGTGAGAAGAAATGGGGACATGGATGACAAGGGAACTTTAAAACAGACATGCTTTCCCTATTGTTTCTAACAATTTAAATTTCCCTTTCCTAACATATTTGCTGATCTTATGAGTATTAAGTAGATAACCTCAGAGTTATTTTAATTTGTCCTTTAATTATAAGTGCTCTGGAGCATTTTTGGATATGGTTGTTAATCATTTGAATTTCTTCCTTTGAGAGCTGCCTGTTCATCACTTTTGAATATTTATCTATTGGGAAATTACTCTTATTAGTATTTTTTTTTTTGCGGGGCAAGGGGGTTAAGTGACTTGCCCAGGGTCACATAGCTAGTAAGTGTCAAGTGTCTGAGGCTGGATTTGAACTCAGGTACTCCTGAATCCAAGGCCAGTGCTTTATCCACTGCGCCACCTAGCCGCCCCATTCTTATTAGTATATAAATGAGAAACTTGGCCTCTACATCTGACTCCCTGTCTCTTTTTGCTATATACTATCTCACTTGTTAATCTCATCAACTTGAATTGGTATCTATATGTAGATAATATTTTAGGTATTTATCAAACTTCTTCTCTCTTCTGAATTCTAATCTCACTTTTCCAAGGGCCTCTTGCATATGTTGAAATGATTAAGATGTAGGCATCTCAAACTCAACATGTCCAAAACAGAACCATTCTTCTCCAACCTCCCCTATCTCATTCCCTCTTCCAAACTTCACTCTTATTGTTTATGAGCACCACCGAACCAAAAGGGTTTCTAGGTATTCACATTTGCAACCTTAGCATTATTCTCAATTCTTTACTCTGACTAGCTCCACAAATCCAACAAGTTGTTATGTCTTATCAATTCTACTTTCTAACATCTCTTATATATGTCCTCTTCTCTTCATTAGCACTGCCTCCACCCTGTTTCAGGCTTTTATCACCTTCCATCTATATCATGGCTAGAACATAGTCATAGTATCTTTTGCTTCAAATTTCTCCCTTTTCCAATCCATCTTCTATATAGCTGCCAAAGTAACTGTCTTAAACTCGAGTCAGAAGATGCCCCTTCTTAAGTCAATAAACTCCAATGGCTCCCTAATGATTTTATGATGAAATATTAGTTCATCTTTATGTCACCCTTTTTACAAATGTCTAGTTTTGGAGAAGAAGTTTAGCATAATGGAAAGAACACTGTGCCACTATTTCCATTATTGTAGTCATTGCACAGATTATTTTCCCGATTCTGCTTATTTCTCCCTACAACAGTTTTTGTTGTTTTCTGAATTCTTTCATATTAATCATTTCTTATGTTTGACTAATATACCATTACATTTATGTACTATAGTTCATTTATCCATTTCCTAATTAGTGGACATTTTACTTTGCTTCCAATTCTTTGCCACTTTGCTACAAATAATTTGTTATATATGAGAACTTTCTGTCTTTGACTTCTTTGAGATGGATGCTTAGCAATAGGCTCTTTGAGTCAGAGTACTGAATTGTAATTACTTAAATAAACAAACTCATGATTCCAAATTGCTTTCTGAAATGACTAGACCATTTCATAGCTCCACCAACAATGTATTTGTGTGTCTGTTTTTATATATTCCCTTCAAAGTGGACTATTTCCATTCTTTGACATGTTTGAAAATTTTAGGACTTTGAGATAATACTTAATAATAATAATAATAATATCTGTCATTTACATAGACTCTAATGTTTGCAAAGAGGTATACATATGGTCCCTCATATTAGAGCGATATTTCATGTAATGTTTAATAATTTATTCTTCTTCCTTCAAGAACTGTTTGCTTTATATCATTTGGCAATTTTCCCAGTCTTTCACATTTGTGTTAATTCCCCCAAAATCTTGTCTATCAGACTTTCATTGGAGACAAACATTTTTGCCAGTTGATGCAAACACCTTTTCTTTATAACCAAAACTCTCCCAATGATGCCTATGATTCATAGGATATTATTACTTCAGAAGGATCAAAATTACAGGCTACCCAAAGGGCTTAGGCAAATGGTGGGTATAAATAATATCTGCATATTATTAGCATTGATGTGCTCATGAAAATAGCATAAAAATGATCAAATGCATATATGACTGAACCTGGCTTAAATTTTACCTCTGACACTATGCTCCCATGGGCAAGTCATGTAAGCTCTTGTGACTTCAGACAACCCTCTAAAATGATATCTTATAAATATGTGACTGATGAAATAAAAGATTCTTGACACATTGATCAATTCTATGCTTCTTTAATTATAAAAACCTATATTCTCCCATTTCTGATGCTATACTTTATCTTCTTTTATTTTTATCTCTCTATAATGAAAAGTTGTAGGGAAACTTAAACCAATAAATAAAATAAGACTATTTCTCAATATGATATAATTTATTAATAGGAAATGTAATCCTTCACCAAAGACCCAGAATGAGAGTTTGCTGGGTCTTTTATACCTAGGACTGTCTTTCTTCTCATTGGCCTGACAGTGCATCATCAGGGGAACCTCCCCTTTTGCAATCCTGATTGGTGGAATTTTAATGAGGAGGTAGGCTAAGAGTTCTCAGCTCCTCCCATTTACTGCTTCATCTTTGGGAGAAGAGAAGACAGCTGGGGAAAGTGAGCTGGCCCTCAGCTGTGGCCCATCACACCCCTCTCTGACTCCTAAGGGATGCAAGTTGCTAGCAATATGAACCAGAAAAACATAAGCTGTCTCAATCTGATTTTTACTGGCATGATCTTTCCTTTGTAGACCAGGTCACTGAAAACTTTAATAAAGGGAGCAGTGACAAAGTTCATACTCCCTGGGGGAGGGTCTAACTCTAACAGGGTCCTGTTTATAGAGTCAACAGAAGTCAGGGTCCCATTTGGGTGGGGCCCAGGGCAAACTAGTTAACAACAGATAATTTGCGGGCTAGGAGTGATCATTACTAACTTCCCTCAATTAAAATTACATGTAAGTTTTTGCATTTTACTGGTTATCTTAAACAATTATTCAGTCCTCTCCCCACCCTCACAAATTTCTTCGCCTGAGAAGTTTTTAATTTTTTCAGGGATTTCACTCTTTCATACCATTTAGCATTCACCTGATAACCTTTGCAATCTCATGTAAGCTCCAATCCATCCTTGCCTTTCCCCAAGTCTACATTGAACAGATCCTCTTAGCAATTTATATATTCTCCCTTTGCCCATCTAGGTTAATTTCTGTGGGATCTGGGATGAGTCAGGTACTATTCTTCTTAGTTTTACTCATCAGTGCAAATTTAAGCATTCCATAAATAATCATGCGAGGAAAGACAAAGAGGTAGAAAAGTACAGAACATGTTCAAGGAGATGACAAATAGACCAGTCGGGGTCACTTTGATAACATATTGGAGGATCTTCGGTGGGGAGAGACTTGATGTAGGGACTTCAGACAAAAGGCAAGGCAGCCTGAAAAAATCTACAGACTCAAGAGACAGATGAACTAGCTGCCTATTCTCTTACGTAGTTCTAATTCTATTTCCAAACTGGAAACCCAGAGAACTGAATGAAAAATAAGGGAAAATGAGTATTTTAATCTGTCTAGGTATTTATAAACCAACATATCTAGATGGGGTGAGGATGTTCTAAGGTTTAGAATCAGAGGGAAGAAATACTTTAGTGGCCTGACAGGCAACAACTTCTCAGTGATTGGGGTTATCTAGAGAAAAAGAACATGAAGTATATGGGGATAACATAGGGGTCGGGTTGAGGGTGAAAGAAGAATGTGTAATAAGGCTAGAAACTTAGAGTGGAGCCAGATTTGGGGGAGCGATTAAAAGTTCTTAGGCTCTTGAGTGACTTAATCAGAGCTGTGCTTTAGGCATTTTAAACTAGGAGCAGAGTGGAGAATGGGTAAGCAGGGAGATGTTTTCTGGAGAATATTGTCCAGGGGAGAGTAATAAAAGTCTGAATCATGGTGGAGGAAGCAGAATTGGAAAGGAAGTAAAGAATATGAAAAACTTCACAGAAGTAAAATATATAAGCTATGGTGATTTATTGGATATTGGAGGAGGAGTGGGAGAAATCAAGGATGATACTGGGATTAGTAGTCATATCTTTATTTATAAAATGTGTGGGTTCGAGCTGAAGCCCTCTAAGGTCTTTTATGGATCTAAATCCCTGATCCTGTGACTCAGAATACATTTTCATTATGCCATTTTGCCTAACCTATTTTCTCCAAACATCTAACCATGTGGAGAACTGCCTGTATTCCAAAGAATTAAGGCTGGGAGAAACAGCTGCATTTCATCATTCAGCAGATGATTGTTCCTTTTTGCCATTTGAGTAAGGGTATGGCACATAGTTGTTGTTGATCCTCCATTCTGGAAGAGGACAAATGATATCCTGAGTGACGTCTTGACTTGCTTGTGAATTGGATTTAAATGAGGCAGAGCTACACAAAGTTGTCAGGCTCATTCTCTCCTGCAGTCATCAAAGTCCAGTAAGAAGACAAAAGTCAAGATGCCTGACACATAAGAAACAGATGAAACTTCATAAGAATTTTTGTGGGATTATGCAGGATTCTATGTATTTGATTTGGAAACAAGGAAGTATAAATTTGTTAAATGACAACTATGTGCCAGTCCCTATGCTAAGCAAAGAAAGGCAAAAATATAGTCCTTGCCCTCAAGGCGCTCACAATATAATGAAACAGACAACATAGAAGCAAATATATAAGGGATATACAGGACAAAATGGAGTGTAATAATAAAGGGAAGGCACTAGCAGTGGGGGTTGGAAGGTAGGGTGGTGAACTGGGAAAGGCCACTTGGAGAAAGTGGGATTTGATCTAAGTCTTGAGAAGAGCCAGAGAGGGCAGGAGGTGAAGGTTTGGAGGGAGAGAATTCCAGGCATGGAGTCCAGCCAATAAAAAGAAACATAGATGGAACCATGTTTGAGGAACATCAAGATAGCAGTGTTGTTGGATCATCAAACTTTTGGAGGGGAGTGAAATATAAGATGATTGGAAAGGTGCCATTGGCTATGAGATGCTGGCATTTATTGAGTATGTGTATATGGGTGTGGGTGTGGGTGTGGGTGGGATGGGGGTGTGTGTGACCTGTTCAGATAAAGCAAATTCAATTTGAAAAAAGAGTGGAGGAGAAACTGGACTGGGGAGAGACTAGAAGTAAGGAGTCCAAACAAAAGGCTATTGCAAGAGAGCCTGACCAAAGCTACAAACTCTAGCTACTCACTCTCTTACTGAGTTCTAATTCTATTTCTGAATAGGAAACCTAGTGAATGAAAGCAAATGCAAATAACTGAATTCATGATACAAAAATACAGTGAATACAAAAATAAGTGAAAACATGTATTTTAATCAGTCTAGGTATTTATAACCAACATATGTAGATGAGGGAGGTACTCTTAGGTTCAGCATAAGGAGAAGGAAATACTTAATAAGCCAGGTTGGCAACACTTTTCAGGGCAAAACAAAATTCTATTTCAGGAGGGCTGCAGGTCACTGAGTCTATCCTGTTCCTTCAATGAAACTAGATGCTTAACTCAGCTGTGGTCAATGAACTCAAAATGTGGGAGGCATGAATGAGGTAAGTTATAAGAAAATAAAGAGGCTTCATAGGCTACATATATACATCGGTTCAAATAGTCTTTACAGGCCTTTCTGAAATCATCCTGCTTGTCATTTTTATAGCACAATAGCTGTTTCCCAATTGATGGACATTCCCTTGACTTCCAATTCTGAGCCACCACAGAAAGAGCTGCTATAAATATTTTTTGTCCAAATAGTCCTTTTTCTCTTTTTAGAAATGTCTTTGGGATATAAATGTAGTGGTGGTATTAGTGGATCAAAGGGTATGCAAAATTCTATAGCCCTTTGGGTATAGTTTCAAATTGCTTTCCAGAATAGTCTGTCTCTCTGACTGTGTCTGTGTCTGTGCCTGTCTGTGTCTCTGTCTATGTCTCTGTGTCTCTGTTTCTCTCTTGTCAATCTCATCAACTTGAATTGGTATCTATATGTAGATAATATTTTTTGGTATTTATCAAACTTCTCTCTTCTGAATTCTAATCTCACTTTTCCAAGGGCCTCTTGCATATGTTGAAATGATTAAGATGTAGGCATCTCAAACTCAACATGTCCAAAACAGAACCATTCTTCTCCAACCTCCCCTATCTCATTCCCTCTTCCAAACTTCACTCTTATTGTTTATGAGCACCACCGAACCAAAAGGGTTTCTAGGTATTCACATTTGCAACCTTAGCATTATTCTCAATTCTTTACTCTGACTAGCTCCACAAATCCAACAAGTTGTTATGTCTTATCAATTCTACTTTCTAACATCTCTTATATATGTCCTCTTCTCTTCATTAGCACTGCCTCCACCCTGTTTCAGGCTTTTATCACCTTCCATCTATATCATGGCTAGAACATAGTCATAGTATCTTTTGCTTCAAATTTCTCCCTTTTCCAACCCATCTTCTATATAGCTGCCAAAGTAACTGTCTTAAACTCGAGTCAGAAGATGCCCCTTCTTAAGTCAATAAACTCCAATGGCTCCCTAATGATTTTATGATGAAATATTAGTTCATCTTTATGTCATCCTTTTTACAATAGTGTTACAGTGTTCTATCCATCATGCTAAACTGCTTCTCCAAAACTAGACATTTGTAAGAGACAGGGAGTCGGGTGTAGCAGCCAAGTTTCTCATTATATACTAATAAGAGTAATTTTCCAATAGATAAATAGTCAAAAGTTATGAATAGGCAGCTCTCAAAGGAAGAAATTCAAACGACTAACAGCCATATCCAGAAAAGCTCCAGAGCACTTATAATTAAAATAACTCTGAGGTTATCTACTTAATACTCATAAGATCAGCAAATATGTTAGGAAAGGGAAATTTAAATTGTTAGAAACAATAGGGAAAGCATGTCTGTTTTAAAAAAAGTTCCCTTGTCATTCATGTCCCCATTTCTCTCTAGGCTCCACTCTACCTGAACTCTGCCTTGCTTCCATGAAAATCCCCCAGACTTATGCTTTCTTTTCTTTTCTCTTTCCCCATTAGAATGTAAACTTCAAAAAGTCAGGGACTGTTTGTTTATACTGAAACTGAAGCAAACAGGGTTAAATGACTTGTCCAGGGTCCATTGTGCCACCTAGCTGCCCTGTGTTCTTGTAAGGCGTGTACCAAATAAAATATAGTTTATTACCATCTTTCAGTTTTGGAAATACATCTATAAAATGAGGAAGCTGGATCAGGTCACTTCAAAATTTCCCTCAAGCCCCAAATCTATGATTTTATGATCCTCATGTTAAGATCATGTGGTTGTGCTGTTTTGAAACTAGCACTAGTCCCAGATTTGTCTTTTCACATTCATTCACTGTCTACTATGTATTGTGCATGTTGGAGGTAATATAAAGTAGTGTCTTGTCCCTGAAGAGCTTACATTCTTTCTATTGAGACATTCAGAATTTTTTTAAAAAAAGAAAAAGAACTTCAGAATTTTCTGAAATTCCTGGCTCCAATTTCCTTGCACCACTTTTGTCATATCCTTTTCCAATTTGTTCTCAGAACTAACTTTATATTCTGGGCTCAGATGAAGCAGAGAAAGAATCCAGCACTGTGAAAAAAATTTATCTGCATTTATCTCCTTTTAAACTATTTCCAAGGGATAAGTCCTTTAGGAACGGCAATGGTTCAGCTTAAGTTTGCTACTCCTCTCCACTCTGGATATTGAAAAGGAAATGAGGGGAGAATGGAAATAAAAGTATACTAAATGGTAGAAAAGATAACATTGTTTGGTTTTTCTTAAAAGGGTGGAGGAAATTGCTTCATAGCTGAGGGGAATAAAATAAACACAAAGCAAGAATAATAATGATAAATAAAAAACAATGGAAACAGCCATTTTGAGGATAGAGAAACCATCTAAAAGAACTCAGAAACAACAGGGGGAAAGCATTCTTTGGACCATTAGAAAGGACAGTTGCACCTCCTGGTGGCCAGTTTAGGGAGTTTTCAACCTCTAATTGCTGAACTTTTAAATGCAGAAAAAATATTTTGAGACTTTTATAGTATGCAATACTGAATGACCCATGAATACAGTGAGTGTAAAAGGCATTGTACTTATTCATAAACAACCTTGTCATTTATGAATCTAAAGGATAATGACACAACAATAGAAGCTGGCATGGGGGACAGTCTGCCCATAAACAGTCACCAAACAACTCAATGGTACAACTGCCATGACTGATGAATCAATAATATTTATTGACTTCTGAATCCTGCTCAAAATACTGTAAAGGATACAGAGAAAAGTATGAGACATTTCTGACACCAGGAAGCTTGTACTCCAGGTATAGAGATAGAATTTGTACAAATGAAAAGTTAACAAGAGAAGGTATTATGGAATAAGTGCTAAATGGGCAATCCTATTAAGTTTAGAGGAGCAATTCCCAAAGAAGGCTTTCTAGAGAAAATGGGATTTAGATTTCGTCTTGAAGTAGATAGATATGAAAAGGGAAGGAATTCCAGGAAGAGAGCAGGCACAGTGAGCAAAGACATAGAAGTATTTGTCCTTGGGTCCCAAGGCATATTTGTTAAAGGAATAAGCATAATGATTTGTCTTTAAGAGAGGATCCATATAGGGGAGTAGTGAGAGATAAAGTTATAAAAATAGCTTGAGAACAGATTGTGGAATTCCAAGCTAAAGAATTTGGACTGTGTTTTGTACGTAATGAGGACCTATGAAATGTTTTTTACCCAGCAAATGACATGATAGGAGCATCATAGTGTTGTGAATATGGAAAGAACCAATCTTGGAATTAGGAAAAACTGGGTTCAGTCCTTCCTGACATATGCCAGCTGGTTACCCTGGGGAAATCATTTAAGATGTTGGTGTGTCAGGCAATTTTCTAAGACCAGGTTACAAACATATGACTGGGGGCAGCTAGATGGTGCAGTGGATAGAGCACTGGCCCTGGAGCCAGGAGGACCTGAGTTCAAATCTGGCCTCAGACAGTTAACACTTACTAGCTGTGTGACCCTGGGCAAGTCACTTAACCCCAATTGCCTCACCAAAAAAAAAAACCAAAAAACAAAAAACAACACCACACAACCCCCCCCTCAAAAAAAAAGAACAACAACAAAACAAAAGTATGACTGATCTGAATTGAATGCAGGACTTTCCACACAGTTTTTAAGAGGAACAAAATAACAAATGCAGAACAAAAGTGAAATGAAAGTAGTTTAGATAGATTAATTTGGCTACGATGTATAGATTGAAACATGGAGATACTTAAGGGAAGGGAGCACAGTTAGGAATCAATTGGAACAGTCTAGTCTGGATGAGCTAAAGTCCTGAATAGGTATAGTTGCAGAAGTTGAAATAAAACATTGACTGTATTTTCTTTTTCTTTGTATTGTTGTGAGAAATAAAAGCTGATTCCAAGGAATTCTTAAATGTCTCTCCCCACTCTTGTCCATTCTCCACTTAGCTTCCACACACAAAAAAAGATCTTCCTAAGGCCCAGGTAGACCATGTCACCCCTCCATATTCAATAAAATGTAGTGATTTCCTATCACCTCCAGGATCAAATATAAATATTCAGTTTGGCATTCAAAGCCTTTATAATTTGCCCTATCCCCCAACCTTTCCAATCTTTCTACACTTTATACTACTCTGCAACCCACTGACACTGATCTCTTTCACCTGATTCTCCACCTCCCAAATTTAGACATTTTCTGCACCAAATGACTACTCTTTGTACTGGAAATTTCCTCTTTCCTCATCTCCTACTCCTGTCTGCCTTGGCTTCCTTCAAGAACCAGCTAAAATTTGACATTCTACAGGAAGACTTTCCTGATCCCCTTAATTCTAAAGCCTTCCCTTGGTCAATTTACCAAGTATACAACTTCTTGTTATGTGGCTATTTTCATGTCATATTACCCATTTGACTATGAGTTCCTTGAAAGCAAGGACCGTCTTGTCTTTCTTTGTATCCCTGCATTTAGCACTGTGTCTGGCATATGATAGATGTTTAATAAATGTTTATAGACTGACTGATAAGATCTGCAATGGAAGATAGGCACTGTGATCATTTATAATCTCTACAACTGATTCTTATGACTATGGCCAAATCAATTATTGAGATTGCCCCAAAGGATCAGATAGCCCAAACTATAATCCATTTTAGCTGTTGATGTTAGACATGATCAGTGCTTTCAGCATTGTGCTAAGTGCTAGAAGGACAAAGAGTAAGTAAAACAGTCCCTGCCTTCAAGGAGCTTACATTTTTATGCACAAGACAACTTGTGCAGTTACATATAAGGATAGTTTTCAACATTTGTTTTCATAGGATTTTTAGTTGACAACTTTTACATAAATAAAAGCCTACCACATACATACAGAGTAGACAGAAGGTGATATTAGATAGGAAGATGCTATATCTATAGGAAGGTAGCTAGAGGGACTAGGAAAAGTATCCTGCAGGAGGTGGTGCTTAGGCTAAGTCTGAGAGAAAACCAGGGATTCCTAAACATGTTGAAGAGAAGGGAGAGCTCTTTAGGAATGCAATAAAGATAGTAGGAAGGTACCAAGCTGGAAGACAGAGTAAATGTGTGTTAGGAATAGTAAGTAGGCTTAATATGGCTGGTCCATAGAATGCATTGATGGGGTATAATAGGCTAGAAAGGTAAGATGGGATCACACTGTTCTTTTATTTTCTATTTGAGCCTATTTTGACACCAAAACTCTTAGGAAATCACATGATTCAAATGAATTTTAAAAATCACAAAATCATCAGAGCCAGAAGACAACTTAGAGACAGTTTTATCCAACACTCTCAAAGATCAAGTAACTGAGGTCCAGAAAAGAGAAATGACTGCCCCAAAGTCACATTGATAGTAGTGAGATGGAAATTGGAACCCAGGTCTTCAAACACACAGTCCAGTGTGTTTCCCATTTTGTAAAAAGGCAACATGAGCAGAAAGGTCATGTTCTTTTACTGAATGCTCAGTTGCTTTGAGCCATAGCTCAAAGGACAAAGCATTTTATAGTTTATTTTTATTTTATTTATTTATTTTATTTTTAGTGAGGCAATTAGGGTTAAGTGATTTGCCCAGGGTCATACAGCTAGTAAGTGTTATGTGTTGGAGGCCAGATTTGAACTCAGGTACTCCTGACTCCAGGGCCGGTGCTCTATCCACTGCACCACCTAGCTGCCCACAGTTTATTAAGAAAGAAAAACAAAGAACAAATAAACTAAGTAATGAGTTTCTTTACTCCTTTTCATAGAAGATTGAATTTGGAAACAATTCACTTTGAAATATTTATAAACCATTTTCTATCTTCCTACTGGTAGCCTTTTATGTAGAATGGGCAATCTCCTTTCCAATGTAATTTCAGAGGAATGTAAAGCAAATTTTCCCCCATATTCTCATACCACCCAATTGTTTCTTCAATTAAATTCAACAAACATTATACCTACTTTGGCCTAGGTCCACTGTTAATAATAGAAGTTTCTTTAGTAACTCCTTGAATATCATAAGACTCACAAATTTAGTTAGAATAAAAATATGGACCTCCCTTGTTTCCCTCCCCACCCAAAATATTCTGGGCAGGTTACAAACACATTTATACCTTAGTGTAATTTTCTGCCAATGACTGCTATCAGATCTTTTTCTTTAGAGAATGTTTACTGAGGGAAAGAAAAAATGATAGATATTATTTGCTACAGATTTCACTTCCGCAGTGGACCCATAATGTTCTGCAAAAGTCAAGAAAAGGACTGATTCGTGCTTTTAAGGGGTCACATTCCTCCTAAAATGAACCCGGTCTCTGGGATACTTGAGGAAGAGACCTTTGGGGAAGGGGACCCTCTTTTAGGCCACGAGTGATATTAGTAAGAACAACCCATTGTCTCCCTAAAAGTTTTAGTAGGAAAAAATGTTTAAAACTATTGTGTAAACAATGGATCATCACCCAACTTCAGAGGACAGTTAGTTTTTTGTTTTTGTTTTTAGTGGGGCAATGGGGGTTAAGTGACTTGCCCAGGGTCACACAGCTAGTAAGTGTCAAGTGTCTGAGGTCGGATTTGAACTCAGGTTCTCCTGAATTCAGGGCTGGTGCTTTATCCACTGAAACAAGTAGCTGCCCCCTGAAGATAGTTAGTTATAAGGAGAGCTGGGGTTTTTGTTTGTTTGCATACTAGTAACTAAATACCTGTGGCATGGTACATTTTTTGTACTACTAAGTTATTTCCTAAGCTACATAATAAATTTATCCAGATTTTCATTTGACTTGCAGTTTCACTAAAAGCATAATATTGAATGAAGAGTCATTTCATCTTCATATGCATTTTTATCAGTCTACAATCAAGTCAACCATAATAAATAAAAGAACAATATTTGGGTGTTGCTGTTGTTGTTAAGCAAAAAATCATGAGGGCTTTATGCAAATTTCAGATTTAAAAATTTAGGGCTATCCATATACATTTTATATTTCTATTTGAATACTTTGCATTTACATTTGAGAGTAGGCATGGCCAAGATATCAAAGATGATTTAAGCTATTAAGTGTTACTCCTATGCTCTTTGATTATCAATTTTTCCCATTTACATAATAATTCTTGAAAAAAATTAGCATAGGAAATAAATGAGTTTGAAAATGTTTTAGTTCTTTTTTAGGTCTTTTAATAACAACCACTATTTATGCTGCCTATTTTAAAAATCTATTTTGCTATCTTGAAATAACAATTAGAACCAGAAATTTTGTAGAATTATTACTAGTGGGTAATATTTTCAGGGGTTGAAAACAGTACCTAGTCTGAATAAATTACTTATTATACGATTAATAAAAGTTTAGCATTATATTATTTTCAGTTCAAATAATTAATATTAATCTGATGCACATAAATAATGTATTTATAAATATTATAGGAACCAAATGAGGGTAAAAAATGATTAATGATCACATTTTTAAAAATAATGATGCTGGGTAGATCTGTGATCTCATGAATGAATGAGTTAATGAATGGATAACTGAAAAACATTATTAAACAATTCTTATATGCCAGACACTATGCTCTGGGGGATACAAAAACATGATAGTCCCCACCTTCACAGAACTTCTACTCTAATAGAGAAGACAGTTCACATCAAGAGGAGTGATGGCCAGGGATGCTGCTGCTGCTGCTGCTGCTGCTGCTGGTGGTGATGATGATGATAGGGAAGACAGGGATGGTGAGTGGATTCAAAGGACAATTGCCTGATATGTCCTTTACAAGAATGATAATGTTAATTTGAATGCTGTCTCCAGAAGGTATGGGTTGAGCTAGGTGTAAAGGCTAAAATTCTAGCTAAACTATCTAAAATCTAATGAGTGGTCGCCAATAAATTATAAGCTTTAGCCAGAGTATTTGAATGTTTAAGTATTTATTAAAGAGCATTAGGATCAGAGAGAAAGGTAAAAATCTAACTATTTCTAAGAGACCCTATCATCCAACCCATCATGGCAAGGTCAGGAACCAAAAAGAGACAGAACCCCTCTGCCAGTGTCCACTTCCTACTTCGTGTCCTCCTTCCAGAAATGGGAGGCTCCTCAAATTGATTGGCTGGTAGCCTTGATAGACAGTACCCACGAGCAAACGTCACTTCCTGATGCTAAGGACCTTGACCACATGGCAGCGCTTTGCTACAGTAAGTCTCCAGCAGGTGGCATCATTCCAATCGTTACATAGATATGGCGAACTTTCATGATTCAGAATCCCAGAGTCCCAGGACAGGAACTGAAGTGCTGGGTCACCTATGGATACTTTCCCCCAAAAGTGCAGATGGCAATTAATCTGGGCCATCTCATCCTTTCCAACTCCTATTCATGTTTTTCCATCAATCTTTCACAATGGCATGTAATAAATGCTGCTTGAATGGATGAATAAATGAATGAATAATGTTATTTCAATTCAGTTTAGGGGGCAAAGGATAGGTTCCGACAGTATGGTCTATTAATATTTAATAGACATTTATTGGGGGGCAGCTAGGTGGCGCAGTGGATAAAGCACTGGCCCTGGATTCAGGAGTACCTGAATTCAAATCTGGCCTCAGACACTTGACACTTGCTAGCTGTGTGACCCTGGGCAAGTCACTTGACCCCCATTGCCCTGCCAAAAAAAAAAATAGACATTTATTAAGTGTCTACTATGTTCCAGCCATTGCGGTAGACAAAAACAAACAAAAACAACGACAACAACAGCCAAATAAACAAAAACAAAATACTACCTGGCTCCAAGGAACTTATCCAGAAATAATACATGCGCAGGGACATTCACAATATGCCCAAAGTAAGTACCATTATTTTCTGGGAATGGAAAGTACTAACAACTACAGACGTATTGGTGGAGTCATCATGTAGGAGATAGAAACTGAGCTGAAACTTGAAAGAATCTAGCTACGGATTCTAAGAGGTGGAATTAAAAAGGGACAATATTCTAGAAATAATTAACAGTCTATGAAAAGACAAAGATGGGGCAATTGTTGAGTGGGTTTATGTCATGTATAGAAACCAGCAAGAAGGCCAGTTTGGCTATTAGGGGGAGTAGTATGAAATTAGCCTGGAAAGATAGCATACAAAGGTGAATTTTTAAGACTTTATATGCCCAATATAAAAAGGATAATCAGTGAATAAGCATTTATTAAGCACCTACTATTTCCCAGGAAACTTTACTAAGTCCTGATGATACAAAGAAAGGCAAAAAATATACCGTTTCCAATAAATTAATAGTCTAATGAGAGAAACATAAAAAATATGTACAAACAAGATATATACAGCACAAATTTGAGATGGTAAAAACAAGGAAGGCACTAACAAGAAGAGGGATCAGGAAAGGCTTCTTGTCAAAGGTGTAATGCCAGCTAGAACTTGAAGGAAACCACGGAAGCTAGGAAGCAGAGATGAGGAAGGAGTGAATCCCAGGCATAGGGGACAGACTGTGGGAATATCTGGGTGTTTGGAGGGAAAGCAATTTCTTCAAGAAACAGAAAGGAAGGGGGCAGCTAGGTGGTGCAGTGGATTAAGCACCAGCCTTGGATTCAGGAGGACCTGAGTTCAAATCTCACCTCAGACACTTGACACTTACTAGCTGTGTGACCCTGGACAAATTACTTGACCCTCATTGCCCCACAAAAAAAAAAAAGAAGCAGGAAGGAAGCATTTTAATTGTTCAAATCTCCACTGAAGTTATATTCCAATGCCCCGTTGTGAGTAATTAGTGACCAAAGGGTGTTAAAGGCTACATCAGTAAAGAACAATTCCCCAGCAGACCTTTCCTAGCTAAAAAACTTCACATTTTTGGCCTGGAAAAAGGGTGACTATTGTCTGAGTTCCAACCCAGCTAAGTATGGGGAAACTCAGTACTAAGACAGTTGACCACTACATAATTACTTTTTTTCCTGCTATATTGACTCAGGAAGTCCATGCTAATTTGTGAAGGAGGTTTAATTTATACCAAAGGGAATAAAACACCAATCAAAGCACAGGCATTAGATTTTTTGAAGCAATTGTTATAAACCTTTGTCAATTTTTAGAAATAGCTTTTCAAAATATTAATAAGATTTCCTATAAATGAATAAAAATCCTATTATAGGGCATATAAACAGTAGATTTTGTTTTGTTTTTGTTTTGTTTTTGCAGGGCAATGAGGGTTAAGTGACTTGCTCAGGGTCACACAGATAATGTCAAGTGTCTGACCCCAGATTTGAACTCAGGTCCTCCTGAATCCAGGGCCAGTGCTTTATCAACTGCACCACCTAGCTGCCCCAAGACATTTGTTTGAAGGTATGATTATTCCTTTATTTTTTCCACTTTGTGGTATTATATAAAAATGATTAATTTGGGACATATTTTCAAAGAGGTTTCAGAAACATGTTACAGACATGTTATAGAAATGTTCATGTAGCGATTTGAGTTTTAATTAATAATTAGGACAAGACAGGAAGAAAGAAGGAAGGAAGTGAAGAAGGAAGGGAAGAAGGAAGGAGGTGAAGAATGGAGGCAATAAGGAAGAATGGGAAGAAGCAAAGAAGGAAGGAAGGAAGGAGGTGAGTCTCATAGTGATTTCCTTCCATTCCTCCCAGTTTTACCTCTGAACCAAAAAGAACAGGTTGAACAACAACAAAATCATACCTCTTCCACATGGTAGACCATCCAATACTTAAAGACACTCATGATGTTTTCCCTTAGTCTTATCTCCCTCAGGCTAAACACCTCCAATTCCTTCATTGAATCCTCATATGGCATCATCTATCTGTTCAATATCATGGTTTCTATTTTCAGAATATACTCTTTTTTGTCACCGCCCATTCTGAAAGTTGTTACATAGAACTAAGCATAATAGTTCAGATGTGATCTGCTTGGCATATAGAAGGATCATAGGATTAGAGCTGGAAGGGATGTTGGATTTAATATTGTCCAGCCCTTCCCCTCTCATTTTATGGATGAGAAAATGGACCCAGAGAGGGTCTTGTTCAATTTCTACATTCCCAAAAATGGGAATAGTAAATAGTGAAACAAAACTCAGGTCATCTGACTCAAATCCAGTGCCTTTTTCATTGCACTATGATAATTCTGAGTATAAGTGGACCCTCACTGGTCTTCCATGCTATGCCAGAGGGTCACTAGAAATTCAACACAATGTTTTTATTCTATCCCTACCTATAATATCAGACAATTAATTGATGTTGATAATTGATCATTAATTACCAAATGTTTATTGAGGATTATCACATCTATTCGAGAATATCATTCTAGGAACTGTGAATCATCCCAAGGTACCATAAGATCAGTCAATCATTAAATAAGTTATTTATTAATTACTGATTCCAATATTTTCTAGGTACTATGCTAGGCACTGGGAAATACAAAGACAGAGATAAAACATTTTTGCTCTTAAAGAATTTACATTCAATCAGGGGAAACAACACATCCACACATCCACATCCACATCCACACACACACACACAACACACACACACACACACCACACACACACTGTTAATATGGGGAGGATGAGGAAGACAGGATCTTGAAATGTTCTCTGAATCTCATATATACACACAATAGTTATCACTGGCTCACAGAATTTTAGAATTGGAAAGGATCTTAGAGGTCATCTAGTACCTAGCTAAACTTCTCTCCCAATACATCAATCCTTCCTCTTACCTCTGTGATATATTTACCTCTGATCAAACAATTCAATAATGGTAAAGTTCTGTTCTTGTGAAGAAGTTCATTCCATTGTTGAGTGCTATAATGATTTGTGTCCAATAAACATTGCAGATTTAAGCTCATTCTAGTGATATTCTATATTGAAATCTGATACTTTTTATAATAATGTTCAGTTAATCAGCATTTTTAATCAGTTCATACATCCTCCGTTCTCCATCCATTCTGGATTGAATGGGAGTCTATTATATATCAAAACAGGAAATAATGATAGTTGGGTGTTTTCCAGATTCTGAGTTTTATTTTCCCTTTTCCTAAAGACCGTTTTGATTTTGTAGATTCTTATTGAGTCTGTTAGAGAAGAGACCATACTGATAATACAAGCTCACTAGACAAAATCACTAGATAACAGTTTTGTTTCTTGCTGAGGGCCTCATTTATTAGCTAAAAGGTGTACTGAAGTATATTAAACTAATAATCTGCAGGATAAAGCAATAATGCCAGAGTATGACTTATGAATCATGCATGACTACACAGGAAAGGGATATTAAAGGAAAACTCATTAATACCACTTTTACTTCTGAGGTATGTAATGCTCATTAGTTATTTTCTCCTTGATAATGTAAAATTGATCAGAATGAGCTTATGCTTTAGGAAAATTAATTCGCAGAGAGATCTTGCAACAGCAAAGCCAAATGCTCATTACCTAATGTCCTGTACTGATATTTCTGGTCCATGTTCCAGCAGGTAGGGAAAACACACCTTGCTTACAGCACAACTATGCCTCCATGAAGACACAACTCATACTGCCATTTGTTATTGTTGGGGTTTTTTTGCAATGTGAAATTGTGATATCCAAAATTGTTAGTTCTAAAAATATCAAGTTAAATTTCCCAGTACTCAAGTAAAAAATGTTGAAAGGCTTTTGGGAAAAATGTGTTTGTTAATTAGTTCCTGCCAGATAGATGAGCAAAGCAAATGCAGAGCTTAAGAAATAATCTTCATTATTTTGGCAAAGGAACAACTCTTTTGTGAAGAAGTACAGGCTATTTTTTCTATAATCATCATAATGGAAGACCACATTGATCAAATTTCCCCAATAATTAAAAAATATTACATTTTAATTTACCTTAAAAAGCAAACATTATTTAATAAAGCAGCATATTTGCTTTATATCCAGGCATATTGGTATTAGACTAATTTACATTTACAGTATAGCCAGGCAATCTATCAGTCAATAAACATTTATTAATTACTTACTATGTATCAGAAATTGTGCTAAGTGCTGGGGATTGAAAGAAAGGCCAAAACAGCCTCTGCCTCAAAGAGCTTACCTTCTAATAAGGGCACACACAAAAAAGATAAAGAGTATATGAAAATAATCTCAGAAGGAAGGTATTAGTACTAAGGGGGGTAGTAGAAGGCATTCTGAGAAGGTGGAATTTGAAATGAATGTTGATTGAAGGGGAAATTTAAAAGGCTGAGATGAGAAGGGAAAGCATTCTAGTCTTGGAAAACAGACTATACAAAGACAAAGAGATGGATGAAAGAAAGTCATGAGTGAAAGAGCTCAATAGGCCAGTGTAGCTGTATCATATAGTTCACTGAAGGAGTAAAATGTAAGGTGTGAGAAGTCTGGACTTCTCACCAAGATTGCTACCTGAGGTAAGGCAGGTTGCGCAGTAACCTGATGCAGCAAAAAATTTGAAATCTGCACTAGACTGAATTATGATCAAGAAATCCAGTGAGAAACTATAATAAGTGGCTTCTTCTATCCCAAAACTGCAATAGAAAGATGACACATTAGCCTAGAGAGGAATAGGGAAAATATCTGCTAGAAGTCTAGGATAGCACAGGCAAAACAAGCCCATAGCTTATTGGACTAACCAGAGAAAAGACAGAGATATATAAGATATAGCCTTTAGGGGTATCTATCTGCAGGCAGAAAGAACAGAGGAGGAAGCCCTTGGAACTCTGGGGGGCAGAAATCGATGCATGTGGAAAACAGAAGCAAGACTACTTCCTCTGGTTCAGACCAGGCCACCCCAGCACTCTGAGGGTCTCTAGTACTTTCTCCTAGGGGTGAACCTGAAGATCTAAGGTTGTGAAACTCAAAGATTTAGGACGTTAGCCTCCAGAAGTCAGCATAGGCACCCGAAGGTGGAATCAAAAAATATCCAATATTGAGTAGAGCCTGGTCCTAGCACAAAGGGTCCCAATTTAGGAACTAAAATTAGAGGAGATGATTAATCAAAGGAGACATTGACAAATATAAAAAAAAAATCAAATCTCTAGACATGTCCCCAAAGAAGGTAAGAATAACTTTATAACAATACAATCAAAGACTCAAAGAAAAACTTTATCTTTCCCCAATGTAAAGAATGAATTGTTATTTGAGGTTTTATGCTTTGGCACTCACTGGCCTGGGGCTCTGCAAACTGCATGGTGCTCCACCCACTGGTGTGTGAGTCCAAGGTTGCCATGGTGCTGTGCACCTCACAGTCATCACCACTCACTGAGGCCTACATGGGCCCTGGCAAAATTATAATGATTGAAGCCTAGTGAGGGCAGTCATGTGACTGTCAGAGCAGCCAGACAATTGGTTGGGGGGTTGTGTGGGGGTTTCGGGCAACGGGGAGAAGTTGCCATTCTAGCTGGAAGGCGACAGGAGCAGGGATTGTGTATTCTCAGATGATTCCTGGTTGGTGTATTTTTTCAGGTTGTATAATTTCCCTTTCCCCATTTTATTTCCTTTCCCTTGATCCTACTGATCCTGTTTGTGGTTTTTTAAAAGTTTGTTCTTGTTAAAATAAATCCTGCTCTGTTTTGAGGGAGGCTGCCGGTCTCCTTCCTTGCCCCAATATTGCAGCGAGATGCTTAGCTAACACTCCCCAATTAAAAATCGGTCCCCACACCAAGGACTACACGAATACATAGAAGAAATGAAGTAAGAGAAAAAAATGAAATAAAATTTCTGTAGGAAATAAATGGAAGGATGATAAATAGAAAAGAAAGTAGTAAACCTTACCTAATAGATTCCTCCATAACTGGAACAGACCCAAGAATGACCCCATGAGAAAGGAAGATATATTAGAAAAAAAAATCAAAAGCTTAAAAAAATTGAAAAAAAAAAAAACCCTTACAAACAATTGAATTGGGAAACAAGGAGAGATACATTAAAAATAGTTGGACTCCCTGAAAACCAAGATAAAAAAATAATCAATAAGCCTGGATACTATATCACAGTTAGAAGGCTAAGGGAATCAGTCACATGTGCTAAAGGAACCTCAAAAAGAAAGTCCCGTAATGGTAGACAACAACTGAGCTTCGAGATTACACAAGAGAAATAGTTCAAGTACCAAGAAGCTACAGTCCGAATTGCATAAGACCTGGACGCTTCTACTACAAAAAAAGAGATACACATTAGGCTCATGTAGCATCAAGAACAATTTACCTTGCCAAGTCTGGGGGGTAAAGAATACTTAATGTAGTAGAGGTAATTTAAAGTCTGTCTAATGAAAGTCTACAGCTGAAGAGGAACTTCATGAGTCCAGATAAACCTAGAGAAAATAGATAATATTTGAGCAAATGGATCTAGAATGTTACAAGGCTAGACATTCTGATTTAGGTTGTGTGCTATGTGTATATACATATATATTAGTATATATTATATATTATACACATACCTATATCACACAACACAAACACACACACACACCCATATCTATAACATTAGGGAGAACATAAGAACTAGACCATCATAATTGATAAATCTTTTTTTTCATGCATCAAATTAAGGATGTGGATAAAAATCCCACATGATAGAATGCATGGGTGAATGGTAGTATGTACCAGTGGAGGAAGAACCCAGTCCTATGAGATAACTGATCTATCAAAGTAGCAAAGATTATTATTATTGTTGTTGTTATTATTATTATATAATGCTTTAACGTTTGCAAAACACTTACAAATTTATCTCATTTTATCCTTACAAAAACCTGGGAAGAAGATGCTACTATTATCTCTACTTTATAGATGAGGAGATTGAAGCAGCCAGAAGTTAAATGACTTGTCCAAAGTCACAAAGCTAATAAGTATCTGAGTTGAACTCAGGTCTCACTGACCTCAATTTTAGAATAGTGCATCACGCTAATAGAAAATATAAATAGTAAGAAAGGCAACATGGCATAGTCTATAGAGAGTTGTTCTCACCTATGGCTATGTGACCTTGAGTAAGTCAATGCTCTAAGGCTAGTACTAATAATGAATCCCCTGAAGTAGTTGCATGTATTCACATTCACATTATTTAAAGTTAGAATTATGTAAAACATGGTAATTTATTTTGGTCCAATTGAAGTATTCAGTAGAAATTTTCATAAGTAACTACTTCAAATATTTCACTATTCCAATAGTCCAGAATTAGCTATAAATTGCAGAGAAGATGCATAACTATATTGGGGGGGGGGGAGTTTCCTTACCTAGGGATTTCCTCTACCAGAGAAATCTCAGGTTCAGTCCCTTTACCTGCTGATAATTAGGAAGATTAGGCTTTGTAAATATTTTAAAACAAAGACATAAATGATAAAATATTCCAAAAAGCACTTATATGGAGATAAACCATGTTTACTCACTAAAGCCAGATGCTTAAGGACAGAGACTATGTGGTATCTTTGCATCCTCAGAGGGAGCTAGATGGCACAGTGGATAGAGCACTGGCACTGAATTTGGGAGGATCTGAGTTCAAATCTCACCTCTGATACTTGCCAGCTGTGTGATTCTGGGCAAGTCACTTAACCCCAATTGTTATAAATATCTGGGGCCATCTCCAGTCATCCTGATATATATCTGGTCACTCGACCCAGATAACTCTGGAGGAGAGAGTGAGGCTGGTTGCTTTGCATAGCTTTCCCTCACTTAAATCTGATTCACTGCAAGTCATTTAAATTAAATTTACTGCAAATCGTGACATCACCCAGATGTCGTGGTCCTCTTTGAGAACTAGGGACAAACAACAACAAATAGCATCCTTAAGATTAGTATTATATATGGTTGATATTTAATATATGTATTGAATAGTAATATTTATAATGTTTTAAAATTATATCCATGATTTTATTATTATAGGGATCTTCCAATGAGAAAGTTCTCTATTAGTGTAGTTCTACAACTCATTTTAAAGATAAAATGTCTTGCCAGGTTCACACAGACAATCGGTGTCAGAGATATTGTATGAACCCAGGTCTCGCTGATTCCAAGGCTAACTCAATATCCATTATACTATGTTCCATCTCATAATAATAGTAATATTAATAAATTACATTTACATATTTCTGTACTTCCAACATTCCTATGAAGTAATGTTAATCTTAACACCCTCCCCCCATTTTACAGATGCAGAAGCAGGCTTGGAGAGCAGCACTATCAAAAGTTCATAACAGTTTGTTTGTCTCAACCTCAGTTACAAGGAGCCAAATTTTTATATACACACATTACTTAACACTGAGGATGACTGATGAAACAAATGAAAGGCAAAAACCAAAACAAACAAAAAACCCTGTAGTCATGATAAGCCTCCAGTTTCATTGACTATGTCAACATGTTGGAGAATGGTAATGTGCTTTTCTGAATCCAGAATTGGATAAATCCAAAGGAAACTCATTAAAAATAATATGCTACTTTAGAAGAGTTGGCTATTATTCTTGGGCAAACTCTCAAAAGCACACAACACCCCTTTTGGCCAGATAGCAGCTGTAGCATCACATAATTCAGTTGGCTTTAACTTTTTTTTAGTTTGTATGTCCACTCTTTCTCCTTAACCTGAGACTTGGTTTTCTTTTTCATTTAATCTAAGTTGCCTGGAAATATTTACATTCTTTTTTTTTTCTTTTTTGCAGGGCAATGAGGGTTAAGTGACTTGGCCAGGGTCACACAGCTAGTAAGTGTCAAGTGTTTAAGGTTGGATTTGAACTCAGGTCCTCCTGAATCCAGGGACTGTGCTTTATCCACTGCACCACCTAGCTGTCCCCAATATTTACATTCTTTGCTTTACTTGGCAAATAAAAAAAATAATTGATATATATCAGGTCATGTGAGAAATCATATAGGGAGGTATGACAGGGGAAATGTAGAAATACAATGGTAAAAGTCTCCTATTTTACATATATGTGTATTTTTCTGCATGTGTGTGTGTTTGTGTGTATGTATGCAGACAGGCAATGGGTATTTCAAGCATCTACTATGTACCTAGCACTGTGCTGTGTTGGGAATACAAATACAAATAAAATGAAACATAGACCCTGCCCTCAAAGAGCTTACATTCCAATTAAGAATAATTCACAAAAATGTGGAAAAGATGCTTTTGTGTATGTGTGTGTGTGTGCATGTGCTTGTGAAGGAGGCACTTGTGTAGAGATGTCACATAGAAGTCCTGTAAGTTAGAAGCAAGAGGGGAATGAAGTTTGGCTGTTCTGGACTCCTTTTCAAAATGGAAGCCCTAGAAGGAACTCACCAAAGGGAAGAAGGGGCAAGGATGGTAGATTTAGAAGAATTAAAGAGATGATCCAGGGTGAGGAGTGTTAAGGGCTAAAATTCTAGCTAAACTGTCTAAAATATCTAATGAGTGGTCGCAATAAATTATAAGCTTTAGCAAGAGTTAGACTTTTAAGCATTTATTAAGGAGAATAAGAATTTGTTAAAGAGAGAGAAAGGCCTAGATTCCTATCTATTAAAGGGAGAGCACATTTCTAGCTCCGCTCTCCACCCGAGTCCAGAGGAAAGAGCCCCAGAGTCAGCGCCAGTCTCTTCCTTCCTCCTCCCACTAGTCTGCGTCACTTCCTCCCGCCAAGAACTCTTCTACAGTAAGTATCCAGCAGGTGCCCTCATTCCAATCGTTACAGTCCCCCCTGTTGTTCCTCAAGAAACAAAATGTTTCCTTGACGGAACAGTAAAAACAATATAATAACTATTGCTAACTAATAATATGTGAACAACAATATAGAAAAAGAATAGAGGAAAGTTTTGTCCAGAGGGGCGATTTTTTTTTTGTCCTCATGAACCGACGCTTTGACATTAGTCTTGCAAAGGGAGGGCCTCTGCAGAGAATACATGTCACAGATGGTGTATATTATAACAGAAAGAGAAAAAAACAACAAAAACAACAAATCAAAACTGTTCATTTAAAGTCTCTGAAAGTCTTTTCTCAGATGTCCTCTAGGTGTAGTCATGGAATGGAAGTCTTTTCAGGGGTTGATGTGTGGATGCTGGTAATCAGCCAGGAAAATTTCCTACAAAATTGAGCTTAACACAACTTTAAAATAGCTTTGTCAATAATCAAATCAAACAATGAAAGTTCTCAAAAACATGTCTAAGGGAATTCAGAATCTTGGTTGTTACACATGAAACATATAATAAAACAAAAATTGAAACATCCTTTAAAATTATATATTACTATAGTCCCCCCTTTTGGAGGGCAATTGAGAAGACAATTGCTGCAATATTAATTTTTTAAAAATAATTTTTATCTTTGTTTCATCACCTTTTGCATCATCTGCCTAATTATCCTCATGCCATTATGAGAAATTACAAATCTAATATAATTGGTAACAGATGTCAAGGCCAAATTCAACACTGTTATTTATCATGACATCTGAGATAATTATGGGGGTTACCATAAAAGAACAGAGAAATGATGGGATATGAGCATTCCCACACTTGAGCAATATATACTGTCCATGCAGTATGCCAGGCTTAAAATAGGTGGATGGAATATATGTCCATGCCACCGAACATATTGGAGGAAACTGAGTCAGACTTAATCAGATGCATGGGATTGAGATGTCCATGGCATCAGGCATATAGGAGGGAGCATAGAAGCCAGGTGTAGAAGTGAGATGGGTGGGATGAATACTTCCAGCCATCTGTACAATATTGTGGGGAAAAATAAAATATTAAACCAAGAGAATCCAACCTCAACATTTGTCAAAAGCCGTTCCCTCGGCCATACCTTGACTTCATGCATGTCTCCCCTCATGTGACAGTTCAGTGTCTGCTCTTGCAAGTATTCCTCTTGTGATTGGATGGCATCTTGGCCAACTGGCATCTGATAACTCAGAATAAAGGCAATTAATGTCTTAAATGATAAGTTCCCATAATCCAAGTCTCATATGGATTAAAAATTGAGGATAATAAATGATTGCAAAAAATGTGAATACATCTTGACTCAGAACACAATCTATAATTACGCAACAATTTCAAATAATACCCGTTTTTTTTACTTAGTATACAATTACTTTTGTGAAAAATCAGAACATATTTAAATACAAGTTAAAGCACAACAGAATCTCAAAGAAAACTTTTTGTTTTGAAACAAGAAAACTTTTACAAACGTTCCCCTCTTTTTCTTTTTTTTGGAATATTGTTAAGGGCTAAAATTCTAGCTAGTCTGTCTAAAATATCTAATGAGTGGTCGCCAATAAATTATAAGCTTTAGCAAGAGTTAGGCTTTTAAGCATTTATTAAGGAAAACAAGAATTTGGTAAAGAGAGAGAGAAAGGCCTAGATTTCTATCTATTAAAGGGAGAGCACATTTTTAGCTCCCTTCTCCGCCAGCGTCCCCAGGAAAGAGAGCGAGACTGAGCGCCAGTCTCTTCCTTCCTCCTCCCACTAGCCCGTGTCACTTCCTGACTCCTGGTCTTGCCCTCAAAGACCTTCCCTTCATGGGCAGAACTCTTCTACAGTAAGTATCCAGCAGGTGGCCTCATTCCAATCGTTACAGTCCCCCCTGTTGTTCCTCAAGAAACAAAATGTTTCCTTGACGGAACAGTAAGAGAGGAAAGTTTTGTCCAGAGGGGCGATTTTTTTTTGTCCTCATGAACTGACGCTTTGACATTAGTCCTGCAAAGGGAGGGCCTCTGCAGAGAATACATGTTACAGATGGTGTATATTATAACAGAAAGAGAAAAAAAACAACAAATCAAAACTGTTCATTTAAAGTCTCTGAAAGTCTTTTCTCAGATGTCCTCTAGGTGTAGTCATGGAATGGAAGTCTTTTCAGGGGTTGATGTGTGGATGCTGGTAATCAGCCAGGAAAATTTCCTACAAAATTGAGCTTAACACAACTTTAAAATAGCTTTGTCAATAATCAAATCAAACAATGAAAGTTCTCAAAAACATGTCTAAGGGAATTCAGAATCTTAGTTGTTACACATGAAACATATAATAAAACAAAAATTGAACCATTCTTTAAAATTATAATATTACTATAGTCCCCCTTATGGAGGGTAATTGAGAAGACAATTGCTGCAATATTAATTATTAAAAGTAATTTTTATCTTTGTTTCATCACTTTTTGCATCATCTGCCTAATTATCTTCATGCCATTATGAGAAATTTTAAAATCTAATATAATTAGTAACAGATGTCAAGTGCCAAATTCAACACTGTTATTTATCATGACACCTGAGATAATTATGGGGGGTTACCATAAAAGAACAGAGAAAATGCTGGATGTGAGCATTCCCACACTTGAGCAATATGTACTGCCCATACAGTATGCCAGACTTAAATAGGTGGATGGAATATATGTCCATAGGCAGCCGAACATATTGGAGGAAACTGAGTCAGACTTAATCAGATGCATGGATTGATATGTCCATGGCATCAGGCATATAAGGAGGGAGCATAGAAGCCAGGGTGTAGAAGTGAGATGGGTGGGATGAATACTTCCAGCCATCTGTACAATATTGTGGGGGAAAATAAAATAAAATATTAACCAAGGAGAATCCAACCTCAACACTAGTCAAAAGCCGTTCCCTTGGCCATACCTTGACTTCATGCATGTCTCCCCTCATGTGACAGTTCAGTGTCTGCTCTTGCATGTATTCCTCTTGTGATTGGATGGCATCTTGGCCAACTGGCATCTGATAACTCAGAATAAAGGCAATTAGTGTCTTAAATGATAAGTTCCCATAATCCAAGTCTCATATGGATTTAAAAATTGAGGATAATAAATGATTGCAAAAAATGTGAATACATCTTGACTCAGAATATAATATATAATTATGCAACAATTTCAAATAATACCTTTTTTACTTAGTATACAATTACTTTTGTGAAAAATCTGAACATATTTAAATATAAGTTAAAGCACAACAGAATCTCAAAGAAAACTATTTTTTTTGAAAAAAAGAAAACTTTTACAAATGTTCCCCTCTTTTTTTTTTTTGGAATATGCTTATCAAAAATAATACTTCTAGAATCAATTTATACTTGCCATGGCAACCAATTTGCCAGGGAAATGCTTTAAAGAGTTTGATCAAATAATCAGTTGAGAAAAAATAACAAAAACAAACAACTCAGAATATGGGAGCACAATACTCCTAGAATTAACACTGTATTATGAAATCAAAACCATGTTTCAAAATTAGATAGATGAATGAATAGAAGAAGATACACGTGGAACAATAAAAGACAATGAAATTCAAACTAGGGAAATCTAAATGAATATGAACTTAATATCAATAAGAGTATTATAAAATATAAACTGGACCACATGACTATAAAAAGCTTTTACAAATATTCTCTTTGTTTTAGAAACTAAGTATAAAACACAATCTCAAATGCATGAAAATCTCTACGAAAATAAACCCATGCCATTAATTTCAAAATGTATATATAATAGCATAGAAATCCTATGTAACCTCTGAACTGATACTATTACTCTGAGTGAATTCAGAACACTTTTGATTCCGATATCTAAAATCCCCAATACTCATATCAATACCTTGCTGCTTACTTCTACATTTCTGTAAAATATATACCCTTCCATGGCAAAAGAATCGGAGTCTTGAACTATGCTGATGATTGTCATTCTTATTCGGCTTAAGTTTTTCTTCTTTAACCCCTCTATATTGTCTGTCAGCCTTTTCACCATACAAATGCTTTATAAGATTACTAATTAAAGACAAAAGCAGGTTAGCAAAATTATGAACAAATCGAACATATCTGGAATTTAAAGGGTTTTCTAAGGTTGCCTCAGAAGCACAGCCAGGCTGGGAAAGGGCTGAGCCTGAAGCTGCAAATGTAGTTAGAGAAAGTTGAGCATGTGCATCAGATCTCTGGACTTCCCAGGCAGGGGAAGCTATGGGCTTGGCCATAGGAGGAGTAGAGGGTGGGGTCTGGAGAGGAGGGGAGGGACCAGAGCAATTTGAATCAGACTTGATTTTGAACTCAGGCCTAGATTCCTCTTCCCCCACTTTGCCTCCAGGTGCTAGGGGATTAAAAGCTTCAAGAGGGTGGGTCATTGCCTCCAGGCATGCAAAATTAAAGCAACAATTACTGTTAGAACTGGGAAAAGCTGCGGGAATCTCTTCAGGTTTCTCTGAAAAATCATGGTTGGGAGAGGGAGAGATATTTCCTTGTGTGAGTAAGTTGCTGGCTCTTTTAACAAAAAGAAAAAGAAAAATAGAAAATCCACAAAAACAAAGCATTAACATGATCTTATCTCCCATTTGTCTGGTTAAACAGACTAAAATCAAAAATAGGGTAATTAGGGAGTTTAAAAGGTCCATTCGAAAAAATTTAAAGGGAAAACACAGCCAGTACCCCAGTACTTAGCAGTTAAAGGGAGAGGGAGGGGAAATTTCTTACCCAACCAGAAGATCAGAAAAAGACTGAGGTTTAGCTTTCCTCTTTGTGGTCAGCCATCTGTTAAGGGCTAAAATTCTAGCTAAACTGTCTAAAATATCTAATGAGTGGTCGCCAATAAATTATAAGCTTTAGCAAGAGTTAGACTTTTAAGCATTTATTAAGGAGAATAAGAATTTGTTAAAGAGAGAGAAAGGCCTAGATTCCTATCTATTAAAGGGAGAGCGCATTTCTAGCTCCGCTCTCCACCCGAGTCCAGAGGAAAGAGCCCCAGAGTCAGCGCCAGTCTCTTCCTTCCTCCTCCCACTAGTCTGCGTCACTTCCTCCCGCCAAGAACTCTTCTACAGTAAGTATCCAGCAGGTGGCGTCATTCCAATCATTACAGGAGGTTTGAGGGGCATGTGTGTGAAATAAATAGTGCTTCAGAGCGAAAGGTTGGGGAAATAGAACATAGGGAGGACAGGTGCACATTCTTTGCAATGTGTAAGTATTATGAAAGATCAATGTCTATGAATCATATGACAATGTTTCTTTGTGACTTACCAATATTCGTATTGCTCTTGATCCACACTCTTATTAATTAATTAATTAATTAATTAATTAATTAATTTTGCAGGGCAATGGGGGTTAAGTGACTTGCCCGAGGTTCACACAGCTAGTAAGTGTCAAGTGTCTTGAGGCTGATTTGAACTCAGGTACTCCTGAATCCAGGGGCCGGTGCTTTATCCACTGCGCCACCTAGCTGCCCCCCATTAATTCATTTATTAAAGGCAATTAGTATTGTTTGTGAATACATTTTTAATTGATTTAGACATAGGAATGCAGAAGTCTAGATCAGACCCACAATTCATTGGGGGGTAACCAGGACTTTACCTCAGGATACATGCCTATGTAGCTACATACATACACTATGTAGGAAAAATAATTAGTTAAAAAATAGAAAGTTTATAAATGTGAACATCTGTCTTACTTTCCCTTCTGCCCTCCTCCTCTATATGTACCCCATAGTTTTTTCTATACTTGTTCTAATCCATTCCTTCTGTTCCATACTATGCCCTCTCTCCAATAGTGGGCTCAAGTCTCTGTACTCCTCCCACCTTGGGGTAGTGTTTCTAGGGTCGTTCCTATATCCACCATGCTCAAGTGGATTTTTTTCTTCACTTATTTAGAATTTTGTTTTTTGCTTAATTACATGTAAAAAACAATTTTAATGTCAATTTTTAAAACTTGTGTGTTCCAAATTCTCTTCCTTCCTCCATCCCCACACCCCCTTAAGAACATAAGCAATTCAATATAAGTTATACATGTGAAGTCACGTAAAACATTTCCACATTAGTCAGTTTGTGAAAGAAAATAGAAAAAAATAAGAAAAAGGAATTTTAAAAAATTATGCTTCAATCTGTATTAAGACACCATCAGTTCTTTCTCTGGCTATGGATTGCATTTCTCATAAGTCCTTCAGAGTTATCTTGGATCATTGTATTGCTGAAAATAGCTGTCATTCACAGCAGATCATCTTACAATATTGCTGTTACTTTGTATACAGTATATTTCACTTTGCATCAGCTCATGTGTCTTTCCAGGTTTTTCTGATAGCCTCCTGCTCAGCATTTCTTATAACACAATAGTCTTCCATCATAATCTCATACCACAATTTGTTCAGCCATTCCCCAATTGATGGGTATCTCCTCAATTTCGAATTCAACTTTTTGCTTTTTATCTCTTTTTTGATACTGACCTAGTAGTGGTATTACCAGGTCAAAGAGTATGCATGGTTTTATAGTCCTTTGGCCATAGTTCCAAATTGCTCTAAAGAAAGTTTGAATCAGTTTACAACTTCACCAAGAGTGAAATGTCTCATTTCCCCCATATCCCCTACAACATTTGTCATTTTTTTCTGCTGTTCTATTATCTGATACAATAGGTATGAGGTAGTACCTCAGAATTACCCTGACTTGCATCTCTCCAATCAAAACTGAGTTAGAACATTTTTATATACCTATATGTAGCTTTGATTATTTCATCTCAAAACTTCATATTGTTTGATCATTTATCAACCGGGGAATGGCTCTTATTTTTACAAATTTGATTCAGCTCTCTATGTGTTTGAGAAATGAGGCCTGTCAGGAAAACTTGCTTCAAATTTTTTTCACAGTTAATATTGCTAACTGTATTTCCCTCCATCCAATTCCCTCCCCAAGACATTTACTCTATCTTCTTTCACCCTATCCCTCCTAAAAAGTGTTTTGCTTCTAACTGCCCCCTTGCTCAATCTGCCCTCCCTTCTATTATCCGATCCCTTATCCCCTTCTCCTACTACTTTTGGGCAGGGTAATATAGATTACTATACCAAATTGAGTGTGCATGTTATTCCTTCTTTGAGCCATTTCTGATAATAGTAAGGTTCCCTCACCCCCAGCACCTCCCCCATCTTTCCCTCCACTGCAGAAGCTTTTTCTTGTATGTTTTATGTGAGATACTTTACCCCATTCCACTTTCCCTTTCCCTTATCTCTCAGTGCATTTGTCTCACCCCTTAATTTTAATTTTTTAAAGCTATCATCCCTTCATATTCAACTCACACCTGTGCCCTCTATCTAATTATACTCCATCCAGTTGCCCTAATAATGAGAAAGTTCTTATGAGTTACAAGAATCATCTTCCCATGTAGGAATGTTTTAACCTTTTAATATCCCTTATGATTTCTTTTTCCTGTTTATCTTTTTATGCTTCTCTAGGGTCTTGTATTTGGAAGTCAAATTTTCTATTCAGCTCGGGTCTTTTCCTCAAGAATTCCTGAAAGTCTTCTCTTTCATTGAATCCTCATTTTTTCTCCTTGAAGGATTATAATCAGTTTTTCTGGGTAGGTGATTCTTAGTTGTAATCCCACTGATTCTTTAATGTAGAAGCTCCTAAATCTTTGTTATTCTGACTGTGTTTCTTTCTGGCTGCTGACCATATTTTCTCCTTGACCTGGAGAGCTCTGGAATTTGGTAATAATATTCCTGGAAGTTGTAACTTTAGGACCTCTTTCAGGAGGTTTTTGGTTAATCTTCCAATTTCTATTTTACCTTCTGGTTCTAGAATATCAGGGCAATTTTCCCTGACAATTTCTTGGAAGATGATGTCTAGGCTCTTTTTTTATTATGGCTTTCAGCTAGTCCAATAAGTTTCAAATTATCTCTCCTGGATCTATTTTCAGTTATTTTTCCAATGAGATATTTCACATTGCCTTCCATTGTTTGATCCTTTTGGTTTTGCCTTATTGTTTCTTGGTTTGCATAAAGCCATTAGATTCAATTTTCTCAATACTAATTTTTTTTTGGTGGGGCAATGGGGGTTAAGTGACTTGCCAAGGGTCACACAGCTAGCAAGTGTTAAGTGTCTGAGGCTGGATTTGAACTCAGGTCCTTCTGAATCCAGGGTCAGTGCTCTATCCATTGCACCACTTAGCTGCCCCCCTCAATCCTAATTTTTAAGCAATTATTTTCTTCAGAGAACTTGTTGTACCTCTTTTACCATTTGGCCGAGTCTGGTTTTTAAAAATATTTTTATTGTTATGTTTAGTTTTATGTCATCTTAATTTCTTTTTTCTTTTCTTTTCTTTTTTTTTTTTTTTTTTGGTGGGGCAATGAGGGTTAAGTGACTTGCCCAGGTTCACACAGCTAGTGTCAAGTGTCTGAGGCCAGACTTGAACTCAGGTACTCCTGAATCCAGGGCCAGTACTTTATCCACTGTGCCACCTAGCTGCCCCCCAGTCTGGTTTTTTTTGGGTTTTTTTAGTGAGGCAATTGGGATTAAGTGACTTGCCCAGGGTCACACAGCTAGTAAGTGTTAAGTGTCTGAGGCCGGATTTGAACCCAGGTACTCCTGACTCCAGGGCCGGTGCTCTATCCACTGCACCACCTAGCTGCCCCACCCAGTTTGTTTTTTAAGTTGTTATTTTCTTTAGTATTTTTTGTGTGTCCTTTACCAAGCTGTTGATTTTTCTTTCATAATTTTCTTGCATCACTCTCATATCTCTTTCCATTTTTTCCTCTACCTCTCTTTATTTTCAAAGATATTTTTGAGCATTTCTATGGCTTGAGCCCAGTTCATATTTTTACTGGAAGCTTTTGATGTAGGGGCTTTGACTTTGTTATCTTCTTCTGAGTGTGTATTTTGACCTTTGTCACCATGGAAACTTTCTAGGGTCAGCATTTTTTTCTGTTTGCCCATTTTCCTAGCCTATTTCTTGACTTTTACCTCTTTTGTTAACATGGCACACTACTTCCAGGGTACACCATCTCAAGCTCCAGGGTGCTTGAGCAGCTGTTCTCCAAGATACTTCTAGAAATTTTTAAGTCCTTAGTTCTTCCAAGGTGGTATGATTTAAGGAGAGGTATGTTTAGTATTCTCCTGACCTATGCTCTGGTCTGCAAGTAACCACAGGCCTGCTTTTCTGCCCTAGAATAATGAAAAGCATCCTGATCCACTGTTGCTGCAAACTTTATTGTGCTTATGCTCCTCCCCTGCCTGTGACCACCACCAAAGACTGTGTTCTGGCTCGGAGTATGGGCAAAACAACAGAGTCCTGTCTCAGTGCTAGCAGAAAGACCCCTGTAATCTCCTTCTGGCCAATTGTTTGACCCCCTAACCATCTGTGGACTGAATTCTAGCAGCAATTGCTGATGCTACTGATTCAGAGGCTCCCTAGACCTTCTCCTAGTTCATTAGGGCTGGGCTGGGGTTGGATCTGTGCTGGTACAGCCTGCACTGGTCTGCACTCCATTCTAACCCGGTACAACAGACCTTTCCTGATGACCTTCTAAGTTGTCTTTGGCTGGAAAATTATTTCACCCTGTCCTTTTGTTGGTTCTGCTGCTCCAGGAATTGTCTTATGGAAGTATTTGAAGGTATTTGGAAGGGTCTTGTGGAGAGCTCAGGCAAGTTATCCCCTTTCCTCCACCATCTTTTAAGTGGATTTTTCAAAGAATTGACAATGCTGATTATGATCAGTTTATTTGTCTGAATACAAATTGAGCTGGGTCAGGTCACACTCTTGATCTCATGAGTTGAAATCTGCATAGCTACAGCTTTCCCCCCAAACCCCCCGAGACACATACCTTTTTTTTTTTTTTAAGAAAGACTAGAACATATATGAGAAGCCATCATCATGCCCACATAGTGTGGCCAATTTTGGTCTTTATGAAATTTATGCAATGATTGGTTTTGAAACAAGAGTCAAGTGAATAACGAGATAAGAAGTGGAGTCTAGTGACAAAGGTGAATTCAGCAGTATATTCTGAATACCGAAGATTCCAGAAGCAGAAACACAATTATTATGACTTTATAGTTGCACGAAAACTGTGATTACTAACATAGTCAAGTAATGTAGTAATTCACAAATTGCTACAGAAAGTGATGCCAATTGAAAATTAAAAATTAATCAGTTAATTTACCATTACTCACACAATGAGTTGCGATTAAAGCATCAACATTTATTAACTAGGGCTGTGACCTTTGAAAACTAAGACATTAAAATATATAAATACAAAGTAATAAAGAACTTAAAAATAGACAATGGGAATACCAAGGGACCAAAGGGAATAATTTGTTTATTAGAAACTAAACTTCGACATATACGATTCATACCACTAAGTTACTAAAGCGAGTAAAGGAAGAGCTAGTCAGAAAGATTTGATATGAGATCCTTGATAGGAATCCTGGCTCTGCTCTTTACTACCTCTATATCATAGATAAGTCTTTTATGTCTCAGATCTCAAATTTTAAATAAGGGGTTGTCCTAGATGTACGCAAGGATTTTTGTAGTAGTAAAATATTTGACCCTCTTTCTCTAGTGATACCATTGTTACCTTTTTTTTAATGTTATGGAGGGCCTTGAGCTATTAGTAAAGTTAGGTGTCTTCACATATAATATGTTTAAATGAATAAACAAACATGCCAATTTCAAATGAATTCAATTGTATTGAAATGCATTTACAATTTTAAATTCTGTTCTTTTTCTTCTGTTCTTTTTTGCAGGGGCTAATTGGGGTGAAGTGACGATGCCCAGGGTGACACACCTAGTAATGTGTTAAGTGTCTGAGGTCAAATTTGAACTCAGGTCCTCTTGATCCAGGGCTGGTGCTCTATCCACTGAGCCACCTAGCTGCCCCTGTAGTTTACCAATTTAAAAAAAAAAGTATATATACCCCAAATTAAGAACTCCTGCTTCATGGTTTCAAAGCATTTGCAGAATTAAATTTAACTTTTCAAATTAAGGAGAGAAATGCTATACCATATCGTCCTTTAGGAATATAGACTAGATTTCCCAAATTTCCCTTATGCATGAAGTTTTCAGATTATACTAATACATAAATAATGCAAGTACATAAGTTTTAAATCTACAAAAATCCAGAATTTATAGTGTCAGATCATTGGAGAATAAATTTAGGAGCTAAACAAGACACTGAGTTATCTATTATTTACTATGTATAGTAGTCAGTAGACCTATCAAAGGTGATTAAAGAAAATAAAGTAGGGTTCACAAAAAGGATATTAGGAGGAGATGCTCTTTTCTCTATCTTTGGAAAAAATAATGAAATTAAAATAATTATCATTCTATATGTAAGAAATTGAATTTTCTATTCTTAGGATGAGTGCTCCTTTAGTATTATCTGCTTCTACCTATTATTTTGGATGTTTGGCTCTCCTGACATTTGTCCTTACTTGCATGTAAGACCCTATATACCTGATACTCTTTAGTCATCTGGTTCTTCAGGTCACAGCAAAGTAGATGAGGGAGCTCTAGTCAATCATTATCTGTTCAAAACTCATTATATGAGCAGAGAATCTGAGAAAGGAGTTTTATTTCTGGAGTTGCAAGGCTTTGTGTGAGGGGAAAGAGAATATGGATTTTCTATTTATGTTAAAGTGCATATTGGTTATACATCAACTATATGTTATAAAGCATTGTCCTTATCAAATTAAAGTAAGATATATAGATGCAGTTTATTATTACTCTGCTAAATGAGGAATTATGGCAGTAAAGAGATTAATGCATAGAAACACATAGTAAATATCCTCAGTAGATAAATTGTAAGGAAGATTTTATAAATGTAGCCATGGTTTATGTCCTATGCAAATCATGTAAAATCCTATAACTTCAGGTCACAAACCAAGCTTTGGGACATGATTTTTTCAGCAATAATAACCAATAATAATCACTGCCCCTTTATTATGATTTTAAAGTTTGAAAAGCTATCTCATTTGAGTCTCGTAACAACTTTTTAGGTAAAGACTACCATCCACATTTTGCAGATAAATAGGACAGCAGAAGGTTGAAGTGATTTGCCCATGGTGACACAGCTAAAAATGTCCAAGGCAGACTTTGGACAGAGAGGCTTTCTGATTCCAGGTCCAATACTGTCCCCACTCTACAACACTGCCTCCCTAGGCAGGTTACTTCAGCTTTCTAGATATATGTTCTTCCTCTTAAGAAGTCAAGCTAAATGGTCTGTAAGGTCTCATTTATCTTAAAATCCTATTATGGGGAGGAGCAGCTAGGTGGCATAGTAGATAAAGTACTGGCCCTGGATTCAGGAGGAGCTGAGTTCAGATTCAGCCTCAGACACTTGACACTAGGTGTGTGACCCTGGGAAAGTCACTTAACCCTCTTTGCCCCCCCCCCAAAATGCTGTTATCTAACTCTGAAGATAACTGGCAGCATTGTGTCAATACACTTCTGTCTGGTGGTTCCTGAGTACTTTTACAAAAAAAAATTGTCCCCCAAAGGTAACTGTGAGTAAAAGGCAACTGTGATATAGGGGATGGAACAATGAATTTGTACTCTGGAATCCTTGAGTTTAGTCCTGGATACTCAGCTGTGTGGCCTTGGGTAAACAACTTCCTATAGTTGGGCCTAAATTTCTTCCTCTGTAAAATAAGGAAGGTGGGACTGGATGATGCTTTGGGTTCTTTTCTATTCTGAAACCTCTGGGCCACCGACTCTTAGCTTTCACTTCCATCCTTCTTTCTGCTCCTAGTCATAGAATAACTTCCCCTATCATGTCCAGTGATTCTAACAGACGATATTTGAAAAAAACAAAACACGAGATTTCTGGCAAGAAAAATCCATCTTCTAGCATTTATTAGATGTCTCCTATGTACCAGACTTTGTGCTGGATGCTTAAAAGAAAAATACACAACCTTTTTGCCCTCCAGGAGGTTAAGTAGGTAGTTGTAGGGAGGGAGGAGAGTGCATTCACAGACTGTATGCAAAATAAAGAAGCGATTCATCATCACAGTGAGAGGGTGGACACTAACAACTGGGGGAATGAGGAAAGTCTGCTGTAGGATAGCATATATGCTGATCCTGGAAGAAAGCTAAGAGGCAAAAGTGAGGCTTTAGGACATGTGAAATACAAAGGTTTGGAGGTGGGAGATGGAAGAGAACTCAGGTAGGCCCATTTGACTGGAACCCTCTGGAGAGGGTGAAGGCAGAGTGTGAAGAGCTTTTAGCCTTAAATGGAGGAATTTGTATTTTACCTTAAAGGCACCAGGGAGCCAAAGATAGCTATAAACCTAAGATTTCAAGCCGCCTTTGGGGTGCAGTTCAATATCATCTTTCTTCACCCCCCCCCCAGAAGCTCTTCTGACTTTTATTTTTCCTTTGGTGCTGTTCCTTTCTCAACTCGATTTACTTTTCACTCTTTTCCCCCATTTCTTTCTCCAGTTGTCATTACACTCTCTCCCTCTAATCAGAATCACCTCTTTTGGAGCGCTGGGTCACTTGCCAGTCCCACCTCCTCTTCCCCAATACCCCCCCCCCTCTCCGCCCCAAGCCCATTGGCTCCACTTATCTCCCATTTTGCAATCTCTCCCCTTTATTTATATTTTCTTTCCAGTTCGGAACCCAGCCAACATTCCCTGTTCTTTAATTCTTCTAGCAACTGATTCTTTTTCTTATCTTGCCTCCCGCCTCTTTTTCGTTATTCCTGGCTTGGCTCCGCCCTCCCCATCAGCCCTAAATGGTTGTTTTCCTAGACCCCTGCCGACCCCAAAGTTAGTCAGTTCTTCTCTGACCTCCCCTCGTCAGTTTCTCGGGTAGTCCTCTCATCCTACACTTCTTGGATCGCTGAAATCAGGAAGGAAGCTGCGCGACAGGTCTAGGAGCCCCTTACTGCAAGTAAGTCTCAACCTGGGGGTCAGGGGAGTTGAACTTGGTCCAGCAACATTTTCTAGTCTGGTTCCACAAATTTTGCTTTCTCATTTTGGCACCATATTCCGAGGACTTCCAAGGAAAGAGTGGAGCCCTCAAACATTACATTCTAGGCTGGAGTAAACAGTCAAATGAGGCAGTGCTGACTTTGCTTTTAATGGTCTCAAAAATCTATGTGGTTTCTTTCAAACAAAGTCTGGGAGCCCAGACCCTGCTACAATGAGTAGACTTTTCCTTTAAGGAGGTAAATAATGTATGCTGTATGCTGTATTCCTCAGGCATTTAGAGTACAGGGGAAAAGTGAGGGATTGAAAGTTAAAGGAATTGATTTTGAATTCTTCTTCAGTGTAGCTGGGTGATTATGGGCAAGTACTCATTTCCCTTCTCATGGCCTTGATTTCTTCCTTTGTGAAATGAGGGTGTTAGACTAGATGGTCCCTAAAGTCCCTTTCTGTTCTGTATCCTGATCATCTGAGGGACCCAGTGCCCTACACTTCCACCACATTCCCTTTATCCCACTATCTCACTAACAGGAAAACATAAACAGAATGTTCCTTTAGAATTTTTTTTTAAGAGCTGGGAAATTTGCCAGTAAATTTGTTTGTGATAAAGGAACTGGGGAAATCTACTAAGGAAGCAGCATTTGTAGACAGAAATAATCTAGTATGTGCCTTCCTGTGTTCCATAATCATGTTGATTTATTACATTAAAAATTTTTCTGAGACAGCATAGAAAATACTATAACTAGGGAATATGAATATATGTACACATGCACATATATACATATGTGAACAAACAAAATAAAACTTGCCATGTTTATATGCCATATTTACTAAATAATGTTTTGTAAATTTTCTTTTGTAAATACAATTGATTATTATTTTAATGCGCAGGTTTTTTGTGTGTGTGTGTCCAGGAGATATTTTAGCTTAAGTAACAAAGAATCATAGGTAAGTAAAAAGGCAACATTATTAAATTTGCAAAAGTTAAAGACAAATGAAATAAACAGGAAAATAATAACTGGTGGATTATGAAGTCATTTTGCAAAATAAAGAAAACCACTGGGATTTCAGGGTTGACTCATTTTTAAAAATATTGACTTGCTCATGTAGGGAAAGTAGTATAGAAATAATTGGTCAATCTTAATATAAAAACTTAATTTGATGGTTAAAAAATACATCTTTCTTAACTTTTGTGGGGTGAGGGTGGAGAAGGTCTGGAACTATAATTTCATCTTTGTAGACAGTTCTCTCAACCAGTTCAGCTCAACAACCAATATCTAACTTAGAGGCTTATAGAGTTGGCATAGGATAAAGGATAGTCAGGTGGCCCATGATTCAGTTAGTATGTGTGAGAAGTAGAGTTTTAAACATAGGTCTCATTGATTCTAAAGTCACTCCTTTTCTCTACTATGCTCTTTTGTCTGTCTCTTAAGCAAAGTGTAATGATTGGCTGCCTCCTTAGTCAACAGATATTTATGTGTAAGTTTCCCTTGATCTTTTATGTTTGTACATCAACATAGTTTTCTTCAGTGTCCTCCTTATCTCCTAGAAAAATCATTCCATATAAAAATACTATTTTCTAGAGATAAAAGTAAAGAAAGAAGGAAAAAAATCAGCCCAACCAATCAATACATTGACAATAAATCAGAAAACGTGTGATGTGTGACTGCATAGGACTTCCCGCCTCCAAAACAGATAGGTTGGGTCCTCTCTTATCTCTTCACTTAAGTCAGGTTTGACCTTTATATTTTTGTTACATACACGTTTGATTTTTGATGTGTTGTTATTCTGTCTCTTTGTTGTTAGTCTTGTGTGTCTTATTTTCTAGGCTTTTCTTACTTCATTCTGCTTTAGTTAATATAGATCTTTCCATGCTTTTCTGTATTGATCATAGTAATAATTTACAACACAGTAATATACCATTACCGGTCATATACCACATTTTGTTTAGTCATTCATATGGGCATCTAATTTGTTTCCAATTTTTGCTATCACAAAAAAGGATTCCTATATTTGGTATTTATGGGAACTTCCTTCTTATCAATGACTCCCTTGGGGTATAGACCCAATAACGAGTCTTTGGATCACCACGGTTATGACATTTATTGTACTTCGCATAACTCCAAATGCTTTTGAAAATGATGTATACAAGGACAGCTAGGTGGCTCAGTGGATGGAGCACTGGTCCTGGAGTCAGGAGGTCCTGAGTTCAAATGAAGCCCAGATACTTGACACTTATACTTGTGTGACCCTGGGCAAGTCAGTTAACTCGTGATTCCCTCACTCCCTCCCCACCCCCACAATGGTCATACAAATTCACAGGCTCTACCAACATGTATTAGTGTTTAGTGTTATCCACAACTCCTCCATCATTTACTATTGCCTTTTTTTGGCCATCTTACAATTTGGAGGGTATGAGGTGGAGATCTCAGACTTGTTTATTTGTATTTTTTATTATTAGTGATTTGAAGCATTCTTTTATGTGCTTTTGAATATTTTGCAATTCTTCCTTTGAGAACCTTTGATTCATATCCTCTGATCACATGAGAAATGGCTATTAACCAAACATATATTTACACATACAAAAACATGTCATATGAAGGTGATATAACTAATACATGTCATATATATACAATACATATCTATGTAACACAGTACTAAACTAATGTATACATACTAGTTACACATATAACAATAAATTATATTAAATATACACATGCATGTTTGCAGACATGGATATATTTGCAAATTGTATATCTTGAATACTAAATCCTTATAGGAGAAATTTGTTATGAATGATTTATTTTTTCATTCAACTACTTTTCTTAACCCAGGAGTGGTTTGGAGAGGGGCTTGTTCCTAAGCATTTGATAATTTTGTTTTTGTTTTTGTTATATCAGCAAAGGATTGATTTGTAACTAAAACATAGTCCTTTTTAAAAGTTCGTTTTAAACATTTGGAGAATTAAAAGACTTTTGATCCATCCCTAGAATTGTCAAGCAGTGGAGATTTCCAATAAACATACTTCTTTTCCATTTCAGGTGCTTTACCTCCCCAAAATGATGGTTGATCTGGAAATCACTTCTAAGGAGGTGACTTTTTCTCTTTTAGCTTTGGTGACAGTTTTTGTTTTCATAAGAGCACTAAGAAACAGGAACAAAAAGCAGATGTCTCCTCCAGGCCCATGGACATTCCCCATCATAGGGAATCTTCTTCAACTCGGAGATCATCCTTATCTTACATTTATGGAGATGAGGAAGAAATACGGTGATGTATTTCTTATCAAACTGGGAATGGCCCCTGTGGTTGTGGTGAATGGTGCAGAAATGGTGAAGAAAGGCTTGCTCAAAGATGGAGAGAATTTTGCTGGCAGACCCCACCTGCATGCATTTTCTTTCTTTGCTGAAGGCAAAAGTCTTTCATTTTCAGTGAACTATGGAGAGAGTTGGAAGATCCATAAGAAAATTGCCATAAATGCCTTAAAGTCCTTTTCCAAAGCAGAAGCAAAATCCTCCACCTGCTCTTGTATTCTGGAGGAACATGTCACTGAAGAAGCTTCTGAATTGGGTCAAAATTTTCATGAGACTACTCATCAAAGCAAGGCAGCTTTGACCCTAAGTTCCCTTACTTGTGCTGTTGCTAATGTTGTCTGTGCGTTATGCTTCGGCAAGAGGTATGACCACTTTGATGAGGTAATTTCTCAGCATTATTAAAACGAATGAAGATTCCTAAAAGCCACCAGTGCAGCGAACCCAGCTGATTTTCATCCATCATGTTTTCGATACCTTCCACTGCGTATATAAATGCTCCCCGTGAAGTTTTATTGTCAACTAAAATCAGTTTTATTGGACAGCATGTAAAGACCATATTACCCACGTATGATAAGGTAGGAATTGTAATTAACATCAAGCCAAGAGTTTGTAATGGAAAGGGGTTTATATGACATATGAAGGAGAATGTAATTTCACCCTGTCCTCCAAGTGGGATGGATGCCTTTATTTCCACTTCAGCGTCAACAAGATGAAATTTCCCTGGTCCCCAAAGATGTAGATTGTTGTCCGAAGCTACAGAACTCTGAGAAGTGGCCATCTTTGGAGGTGTATTCAAATCCTAGATAGATGCTGATTCTAGAGAACCTCAGGCAGGTGGATCATTTCTCTGTTGTCATTCTACCTAAAAGGCTTTTCAACAGGCTCGAAAACAGGCTTTTTCAACAGGTGGTCATGGATTTTAAATAACCTCTCACTGAAAAGTTTTGCTTTGAATACTCTTCCTTTTGGCAGAAGGGATGACCATAGTGCCTGCATATGATTCAGGGCAATGAGGGTTAAGTGACTTGCCCAGGGTCACACAGTTAGTAAGTGTCAAGTGTCTGAGGCTGTATTTGAACTCAGGTCCTCCTGAATCCAGGGCCAGTGCTTTATCCACTGTGCTGCCCCCACCTGCATATAATTATGAGTGATGTAGAGTTCTAGGGTAAGATCATGTCACTTTATGGTTGATGTGGAATGAGGTCAGTGGGATGAGCTGAGACAGTGAAGGGTTTGATAAGCAAATGTTGATGAGGATTATGGAAGGTGTTAAGAAAGGGGAGGAATAATGTGCTTAAAATCTTATTTCCCTAGAATCATCTCAGAGATATCACTGATGCTCTGGTTAGTATATGTCACGACAAAAGTTCCACAGCGAAAACTGCTACCTTAAGTGACAGTGAAATCATAAGTACTGTAAGTGACATCTTTGGAGCTGGTAGGTATCATTTTCTATAACCCTAGATTGGGGAGAATTTAAAAATGCTTTCATCCTCCTTATGCTGCCCATTGGTGAAAGAGAATTTGTTAATAATCTGTTTCTTCTCTAAGGAATATGTTTCATCATATTTTTCCTTCAGGGTTTGAAACAGTTTCAGGATTTCTAAATTGGAGCTTCCTCTACCTGATTTACTACCCAGAAGTACAAGCAAAAATCCATGAAGAAATTGGTAATATCATGTTATAGGAATAAAATAATGTAATCTAGTCATGCAATATTCTGCATTCTGTCATCATCCTCATTAAGCATAGGCATTTGCTTTCTGCAGATGGAAATATTGGCCTTAAACCTCCCAGATTTGAAGACAGAAAGAATTTACCCTACACAGAAGCTTTTATTAATGAAGTCCTCAGACATTCCACATTTATTCCATTTACTATCCCTCACTGGTAAGCATGTGGCTCCGTCTCTTCATGTGACCTTTAAATGGAAACAATGGGGATTTACTTCAATTCCTTAATCTGAGGTCTTGAAAAAAATGTAAATGCTTTGAAATACGTGTTTAAATGTTGGCTCATTTTTATTTCAAAAACTATAGTGAATTTTTAAGTAGAACAAAGAGATTTTGGATGAACATTTCTCAAAATTCAATCTCAATTCTCTCTGTCTCTGTCTCTCTTTTTTGCACACACACAAACACATAGACATGCACACTTTCTTTCCTCTCTATCATCTCTGGATCTCCGTCTCTGTCTCTATTGCTATCTCTATCTGTCTTTCCTTAATTTAGATTTGAAAGCCCTATATAACCTCATGTCAAAATATACTGATAATCTAATGCCATCCTATTTAAAGGGATATTTGTATATTGTTGTCTTAAAGGTTGATATTAAGAATGACATCTCAATTTAAAGAAGTGGTTTTTGTTGGATTTCCAGGTTTGTAATCATATAGGAGTTTCCCTGTAAATTCTCATTTAATATTTTTCTCCCTTTCTGTTGGGCAGAGTTGTCTTATTTTGTGTGTTTGTTTTGTTGTGTTTTGTTTTGAATAAATGGGGGATTCAGCCATCCCACTGCTGAAACACCTTGAGTTGCTCATTGAGGAGGGTAATCAATTGAACTATTGAAATGCCTTCTCAGAGTAATGTTTTTGAGGGAGTAGTACTCTGACCCTATCAAGAATAGAAACTGGAACTAGACTTCCGTTAAAAACAAAGCCAATATATCAACATCTGGATTGCAAGGGGGACTCAATCTAATAAAAGGTATTCACTTCAGGATTCTTTTAAATAGCCAGATGTCACATTTCACTGGAAATAAGATTCAAATTGTCAAAATTAATACACACCTTTTGGGAACATATCAACTGCATAAAATAACATCGTTGCCCTATATTCTGGGAAGCAGCATGGTGTAGGGAAAAAAAAATTGCTTTATTTGGAGCTAGAGGACTTCAGTTCAAATCCTGACAATATACCTCACAACCTATGATACTGTGGGCAGAGTAATTTAACCTCTCTAAGCCTTGCTTGTCTCTCAAGTAAGGAGACCTGGGTTCAAATTCCACCTTAGATAATAGCTACTTATGTGATCTTCAGTGAGTCACAACTTCTTTGGGCAATAAAACAATAAAATTTCTCTTCTAGCTATAGTTATCTCTGATTTTATGGTCCCATCATTTAGCGAATAGAGTATAATAGCTTGAGGGTAGTATTAGAATTATAGAGGGGCAGATAGGTGGCACAGTGGATGGAGCAATGGGTCTGAAGTTGGGAGGACCTGAGTTCAAATCTCACCTCAGACACTTATTAACTGTGACCCTGGGCAAGTCATAGCCCCAATTGCCTTAAAAAAACATCCGGGGCTGCCTCCAGTCATCCTGGTATATATCTTGCCACTGGACCCAGATGACTCTAGAGGAGAGTGAGGGTGGTGACCTTGCACAGCCCTCCCTCACTTAAATCCAATTCACTGTAAATTATGATATCACCTTGATGTCCTGGTACTCTTCAAGAATGAAGGTCAAACAACAATAGAATCATAGAATGTTAATATCAGAAAGACCATAGGAGATTATCAGAGCTTCTTTTTTTCCTTTTTTTTTTTTAACTCTGTCCCTCCTACTACCACTTTTGTTGAGCAAATTTACAAATATAATAAAGCAGGGGGCAGCTAGGTGGTGCAGTGGATAAAACACCAGTCCTGGATTCAGAAGGACCTGAGTTCAAATTTGGCCTCAGACACTTGGCACTTACTAGCTTTGTGACTGTGGGCAAGTCACTTAACCCTCATTGCCCGCAAAAAGAAATAAAAAAAGAAAAAAATATAATAAAGCCCTTAAAATGGAGCTACATAATCTATTCCTACATTAACCATGTTTGAAAATGTTTGATATTATTTCTTTATTCATTTTAAGTTCACCTCTCTGCCATGAAGTGAGAAGTCTGTTTTATTTTTATTCTTTCAGACTAAATGAATGGTATCTTGATATTCTACACCCTTTCTTACTTAGTCAGTACTCTCCCCATCATGGGTTAGAGATGTTGAATTTATAGCCCACTGACTCCCAAGTGGGGCCAGAAGCAGATTAAAATGTATTTGGCAAATGAGCAAGAAAATAAATAAAAATACAATACAACATAGACAATATTAATTTGTGGTTCCTAAGTGAATGTTCAACCTGGTTCTTTTCTATTTGAGTTTGAGATCACTTAGCTAGAAATGTTTCCATTTTCTAGTCAGCTGACTAAATAACTTATGGGCACATATTGCTTCATGGATATTAACTAATCCTGCATCTGTTTAGCCTTATTCACATAGATTTTGATAACTGATATATATGACATTTGGTATCACAGAAGACCAAATTTTCCTGAATATGTAATATTAATATTATGATAAAAGTACCTAGAACTCCCTTGTGTTTCAGCCTACAAGGCAAAGTATGTGAGTGTGTGTTTGTACTGTTATCAAAATGCATTATGTATATTTTATTTTCCTAGTACTACTACGGATGCTACTCTCAATGGATATTTCATTCCTCGGAAAACCTGTGTGTTTTTTAATATGTATCAAGTAAACCATGATGAGTAAGTATCTGCTAGAATTCTGCAGAGTGAGAGGGATGCAGGATCACAACTCAACCATAGCCAAACTTTCTTCCTTTTAATCTTATCAGCTCCAGTGTCCGTTAAAGGAGTTTGGTTCCCAGGGGAAAACATGGAGATTATAGGATCTTAGGATTTAGGGCTAGAGGAGATATTAGAGATAGAAGAGGAAATTTAGACCTAGAATTAATTTGACAGGCAGATAAAACAGAAAGTTATGGACTTTTAATTAATTAATTTATTTGTGCATTCATTTATTCATTCATTCATTTATTATTTATTTATTTGTTTGTTTGTTTATCTATCTATTTATTTTTGGGGTAGAGAATATGAAAGTGTGAACTTGTTTTTGCATTGCTTTAGGGAACTTATGACATGAAAACTCCCTTAACTGATGTAGGCCATAATATGCTTTGGTGGGTCATCATATATCACTTTAAATTTTGCAAAAGACTTTACACATTTCATTTGATCTTCAATGTGAGTGTGATTCTGCTGTATTAAATAGTACTAAGTGGCATGATAGTAAAGTTATGGCAATTCAGCTTCTGTTGATCTGGTACAGCACAGAGTTAGTAACAAAAACCAGAAGGCAGAGAGACAAATTCAAGGTAATCCTGTAAGTACACATTGAGGATTGCACTTACACCCTATGAAAGCACATTGGGATTTCCTCTGCACTGTAGATAACACAAAAACTAACATCCCAGTTTCTTTTTGTGGCAAAGGTATCTTTATTAATTTTGATCTTCTGTGTCATATTCTTAAAATGTTCTAAATTGCATTTTGAGAAGAAAATCACTGTTGGAAAGTCTAAATACGTTGTGCGTGGCTCTTTTATTCCTTGTTTGAGGAGCTGCCATTTGTTTTCTGCAGGAGCTAGTTATCTTCCACTGGATGTCATGATTGCACTAACACTCTTTTTGAAAGCTAATCTTATGAATATGCATATTATGGAAAAGAGAGCTATCTGTTTTTGTATTTTTATTGAAACTGTTACCCAAAACTAAATACATTTAGGGCAAATGAAATGATTACACACTGTTTTAAGATTAAGAAGTGCTTTATAGATGCTGGTTGGTGATCTTGTTGATAAGATTTATACATAATTGTATCTATTAAAAGAAAGGCTCTTTTTTAAAAAAAATGCCCTTTGTGTTTCTTCCTTATTTTTATTTAATGTAGAACTCTTTGGGACAATCCTGACACATTCCAACCTGAGAGATTTCTAAATGAAAATGGCAAGCTGAATAAAAGTGTGGTTGAGAAAGTTCTAATTTTTGGAATGGGCATCAGGAAGTGCTTGGGAGAAGATGTTGCTCGAAATGAGGCTTTTGTCTTTATTGTCAGTATCCTGCAGCAGCTAGAATTGAAGAAATGTCCAGGAGCCCAGCTAGATTTAACACCTACATATGGATTAGTCATGAAGACCAAACCTTATCAACTCAGAGCAGAGCCTCATTTCCTGGTGAATTCCTCAATTTAGTTTCTAAATTGAGTTAAAAGAATCTATTATATAATTCAGAAAAAAAATCACCGAATGCAATATACCCAGGTAATTTGAAGAGGAAATAATTCAATCCAGGAGCCTTGCTATAAGTTCCATTTAGGGTTCATTATCCCTTTTTGGGAAATGAAGACATAGTCATATACATCATTTATAAAACTGTGCAAATACATCCTGACCCCATGCCCAGATGTGTGGTCTAAGTGATAAGGATTAAAGAAAGTCAGAAAAGGGAGAAATCAGAATAGGCCAGAATAATCCAAGAAGGTTTCATCCACATGGAAGGGACTTGAGTTGCTCTCAAGAGTAGGCATCAGACAAACATAGAAAATGGGAAGAGGGTATTTTTAATTGAAGAATATTAGAAATTATTTCAAATAATAGATTACAAGGATTTTGTGAGGATCAAATGATATGTGTGTAAAATATCTTGCAATATTTAAAAATTGTTATTTTTATCTTCATTATTATTATTATCATCACATCATTGCCAACATCATCATTGCTTTTATTCACTGATTTAGAGATCACAATTCATTGTAGTAAAAATCACGTGCCTGGACCTCTACATAGTCTAACTTCAGTAATTCTCTGTGATTAAATGAGATAATGTACAAAATTCAGGTGTTATCAACCTTCCTTTGGCAGTCTGTTGAAGCCTATAAGCCCCTTCTCAAAATAATATTTTAATTACAATATTATAAATTTTAGTTTGAAGATATTAAAAATAGTGTCATATCCTCCACCCCCCTATCTAAGTTCATGGACATTCTGAATTCTATCTGTGGATCCCTTGAGGATTGTGAGACCCTAGCTTAAGAACCTATGGTGAAAAGTGTTTGCAAAACTTTTTAAAAATGCTATGTAGATATGGTTATTATAATTATTTTTAATTTCAGCTTATCTTATGACTATGATTTTCATGGAAGAGTTGATTATGTTTTCTAATACTATGAGCAATCACAAAGATGGAAAGAAGCTTGATGTGCCCAAAACAGCAAGCAGACTGGTCTTAAGGTAGCAGCAATTTCATGTCAGGGCACAGTAGAGGAGCAGAAAATACCATTTCTCTTCTATATAAAAGAATATTTTATTTCTGCTAAGTTGAGTAGGAAACTTGACTCAAGTTTTTGGAAGATTTTGAAAGTCAAGATGGGAAATTTAGCCTTGGTTCTATAATTATTTCTATGCAGATAGTCACTAGAAGAGGAAATTTTCTCAATTGGGAAGTTCACCACATCAATTAAATCATAGGTATCCTTATTGCTGTCTCTATCCACATCCACATCCTTATAAGAAGATACAAAGCCATCATCAATCTTCTCAAGGACAGAAGTCAGTGCTAGAAGTATTATTTTAGGAAAACTTGTCTGCTAGTATTATTTAGTCTAGATTAGATAAGAGAATGAATAGATACAAGGAAGGAAGAAGTAGTGAAGTTTAGTAGGGTGGGAGGGAGGGGAAAAGAAGAGAGAAAAGGAAGAGAAGAAAGAGAGAAGGAAGGAGGGAGGGAGAGAGGGGGATAGAGAATGAGAGCGAGAGTGAGTGAGCGAGTGAGAGAGAGAGAGAGAGAGAGAAAGAGAGATTCATTTCCATATGATTGACTTACCTAGATGAAGACATAAGCACATGGAAACATTTGCATTCATGCATGAGGCTAATGAAAATATTGAAACTTTGTGAGCCCATGGAAACTCCTTTGTCAACCTAACTAAAATATAAATTTTTAAAAGGAGAGGTTTATAATTTGTGGCTTAATATAATATACATTATATAAAGATCTGGATTTGAAATCAGCAAGTCCTTCTTGACATATCTTGACTGAGTGACTCTGGGCAAGTTATTGAATCTTTCATTCCTTTTGTCAACTACTTAAGACTCTAAGTAGGCACTTAGTAGAATCAGGAACTTTTTTCATTTAAGTTCTTTGTAGCAATGAAATCACAAGCCAAAAAGTCTCTAAATAATGCCATAGTACAATTCCTGGAGCAATAGAACCCACAAAAGAACTGACTGAGATAATTTTCCAGATAAGGACAGCTTAGAAGGTCAGCAGGAGGAGGCTACTCTGCCAGGGTGGGAGTAGAGCCCAATCCCACAGTCATGCTGACACAGATCCAGTCCCAAGCAGGCTGAGCCAGGGAAAGAGACCCCCACAGGGCCTCTGAATCAGCTGTAGCACCAATGTCATCTGGAATTAAGCTCATGGTCTGGTGATAGGGCTGAGGGGTAGGCTGGGGGGAGATTACAAGGTCTCTGCTGGCACTGAGGTGGAATGTAAGTATTTCACCCCTGCTGGGAACCAGGAAGTAGGCTTGAGTGGTAGTGGCCCAGATGGGGGGAGGGGCACAGGCTTGTTGGAGCTAACAACCACAGCACACAAAGTTTTGCTGCCTGGTTAATTAGCATGTTGGCCTGGGGTTATCTATGGACCAAAGAACAGGCCAGGTGAGTGAAGAACCTGCCCCTCATTAAATCATACCACCTGGGATCCCCTGAAGCTTGGAATGGTGCAGCCTAGAAACAGTGCCCCACTTTAAGAAGGAGTTAAAAGTTAAGTAAAAGACAGGCAAGATGAGCAGATAGAGAAAGATGCGAACCATAAGAAGTGTCTTTAGTGACAAGGAAGATCAAGTTGCACCCTCAGAAGGGGATAGCAATTTCAGGGCTCCTACATCCAAAGCTTCCAAGAAAAATATGAATTGGTCTCAGGCCATAGAGGCACTCAAAAAGGACTTTGAAGATAAAGTAAGAAAGGTAGAGGAAAAAATGGAAAGAGAAATGAAAGTGATGAAGGAGGGTCATGAAAAAAAGTCAACAGCTTGAAAAGCCAAAGTGGCCGAATGGAAAAGGATGTACAAAAGCTCTCTGAAGAAAATCATTGCTTAAAAATTAGTATTGAGCAAATAGAAGCTAATGACTTTATGAGAAATCAAGACACAATAAAGCAAATCCAATGAATAAAAAAATAGAGGCAATGTGAAATTTCTCCTTGGAAAAACAGCTGATCTGGAAAATAGATACAGGAGAGATAATCTGAAAATTATTGGATTACCTGACAAGCACGAGCAAGGAAAGAGCTTAGACATCATCTTCCAGGAAATCGTCAGGGAAAATTGCCCTGATAATCTAGAAGCAGAAGGTAAAATAGAAATTGAAAGAATCCACCAATCACCTCCTGAAAGACATCCTAAAAGGAAAACTTCCAGGAATATTATAGTCAAATTCAGAGCTCCCAGATCAAGGAGAAAATATTGCAAGCAGCCAGAAAGAAAAACATAAAGTACTGTGAAGCTACAGTCAGGATAGCACGATATCTAGCAGCCAATGAAATCACTAAGTACCCCTATCCTATTTCATCTTGTGTTATTGCTTTTAAGAAGAAGGAATAGTTGGTATCTATAAAAGGGCAATGAGGTTTTTGACAAGTTCCTAATAGCACTTTGTAAAGTATGTCCCATCATCTATAAATGAGGCAGTCTGATGTTATGGGGAAAATGTTACATCTAGAGTTTAAAAACCTGGGTCCAAATCCCACCCACCCTGACTCACTCCGTCCCTGTTGCCTTGTACTAGTCACTTAAACTTTGCAAGCCTCAGTTTCTTCATGTGTGAAATGAAGGGACTGCATTAGGTGACCAATGATCATCTAGTGATTATATCACCAGGTTATCTAATCACAGACTTCCTTGAAACAGGCTAAACCTTCTTGAAAAGGTGAGACTTTTGGAAAGACAGTGGCTGGCCCCTTTGATGATGCTTCAAATTCCATTTCCAAGTCTTTTACTTGTTTTCCCTATAAATATACTCTCAAATTTCTGAAAGCAAAAAACAGAACAAGCAAAACAATTCACTTGTGATATTTACAAATTATAAAACTTGGCCTAGAAGTTCTAATTAAACTATATCTTCAATATGCCTGTGTGCTGAGTGATTTTAATGGGTTTCTGCATCTGAAGTTTTTTCTGTGTTAATAAAAATAACCTATTACCTATGGAACTTGTGAGGGAGCCCTAGTAAAGAGGTTGCAAAGCTTTTAGCATATATAAAATACTCTCTATACTGAACAATAGTAATGATGTTTGTAATACTATAGGCATTTAGGGGTCTGTTTGTCTAGTAAAACCTCCCTTTTTCTTTGTTTTTGGGTTTTTTGTTTTTTTTTTGGTGAGGCAATTGGGGTTAAGTGACTTGCCCAGGGTCACACAGCTAGTAAGTGTAAAGTGTCTGAGGCCGGATTTGAACTCGGGTCCTCCTGAATCAAAGGCCAGTGCTCTATCGCCACCTAGCTGCCCTTTTTTTCCTTTTACTAATAGTAAGCAATGTTTTTTCAATGATTTCAATTTTAAATGTATTGTCCTACATTACTTCACATTTTACTGTGATATTAAGACAGAATTAAACATGTTTACCATATGTGTTTTATAAAATACATGCATTTTGTTATAAATATACTTTAGATAAGCATAAATATGAAAGATGGGGGAAATAGAAATGCATAAGTAAATTTCCTAATTAAAATATAAAGAAAAAAGTATGTTATATTTATTCCTTTAGCATATCAAGTTCTTGCTGAAGTAAATAGATTATGAACTATATCTTCCATTCATATGGGAAATAAAAGTATAAGTATCTACAAAGTGTGTGTGTATATGTGTGTGTGTACAAGTACTGATAGAGTTTCTAATTCTGGTATATTCATTCTCTACACAAATCTGTGAGCATTACCTCATTTTATCCTTACAATAATCCTATAAGGTAGATAATGTGGATTTTATTATCCCTCTCATACAGATGAGAAAACTGAGGCTCTGAAGAGGCAAGCCTTTTGCTCATGGTCACATATATATTTAAGCTCAGAAGTGGTATTGAACCCAGGTCTTATTGACTTGAAGCCTAGCATTCTGAAGACTCCAAAGCAGAGAGATTGCACAGATCATACAATTAGTATAAAATCATCAGCAGTTTGGTGTCATTTGATATAGGGGTAAAAAAAATCAAACCCATCTCGACTGGTCCTGGGGTAGTCAAGGCTATACTTATGCCTACGAGACTATGCATATGTTTTATTATTCAGTAGGGAAGCTTAATAACTTATATTCATGATAATGACTGTCCATCATCATTTGACTAATAAACACATATGCACAAATATAAAATATACCTATATGTACACATGTGGCGATGGGGTTTCAAATAGGGGGTAGTTATCTGAATCCTGTCCCTCCCATTCTTCAATGTCATGTTTACCACCCCAGTTTAGACCCCCATCAACATATTTGTATTTTTGAATTAGCTTCTTTATTATTCTTCCTACCTCAAGAGTCTCCCCTTTTCTCTTTTTTATGACAAAAAGTATTTTTATTTTGACATCTGAATAAATGTTGACTCCTCAGGACACTGCCTTTGGCATCTTTTCCAACTTATTCATCAGCTTGTTGCACTGTGCCTTTCTCAGAAACATAGATAAGATCCAAAATTTTTCTAATATTCTTGTTTTATACTGTGGTGGCCTGTTGGATCAGGGCAGCTGAGTTTGATACAAGTTCAATATCATGTCCTTCAAGAATTAACTCATCTTTTGGGGCTTGAGAAACAGCACAAGCCACACCTGGTCTCATGTGCACTCTTTGGATATATTTTTCACCCAAGAAATTTCTGATTTCGACAAGTGAACCATTCTCTTGAATAACAATATTGATGGGGAAGTGAGCATACACAGACCTCATCTTGTAATGAAAACCCAGAGTAACACCTTTGATCATGTTTTGCACATGACTACAGATAGTTTGAACAGTTGCAAGTTCTTTTTAATTTCCCCACCATTTGTCCACCCAGAGCCTTTTTTTTTCCTTCTTTCCAAGGAGACTGAGCTCAACATTGATATGGTTGAAATCCCCATGGAGGATTCCTCTGGGCCCCTTCACAATAACTGTATGACCCTTAAGAGAGATGTCAACATTTTCTGGGATGTTGACAGTCTGGCTGCTTAGAATGGTCTTCATTCTGATGGTGAAAGGGCCAAAGAGCAAGAGTCTTCCCTTTTCAATTCTCCCTCCACACAGTTGCCAATGTGATATTCCTTTTAAAAAGATTATTATTTTTGTTGATGTTATTTCTATATAAACATTCATTTCTAAATATATTTCCCAGCCCCACTACACTGTGAGCCATCCCATTTAACAAAGATTTTTTTAAAGAAAGATACAAAATCAGTTTGGTAAAATCTAACCAACACATTAACAATGTCAGACAATGTATCTAATATTCTACACCTACTCATCCAATACCTCTCCAGTAAAAGGCAAACGAGGTAACTTTCCCCAGTGCTCTCTTTGTCCAAGTATGGCCATCATATAGCATTCAATTTCAGTTTGGGTTTCTCCATTTGTCTTGTTAAAGGTGCTCTGAATAATAGTTTCCCTGGTTATGCTTATTTTAGTACATATCAGTTCATAGAATCTTCATATGCTTTTTGAATTCTTCATATGCATTTCTTACAGTGCAGTAATATTCCCTTACATACACATACCACAATGTGTTTAAACACTGGTCAATCAACAGGTATCTATTTTAACTCTGTTAGCATGAAAGATGTTAGGAATATTGTGGCATATATAGGACATGTCTTTTGCCTTTGACCCTCTTTGTGATATATACCTAGCCAGTGGGATCTCTGGATCAAAGGGTATGTGCATTTTACGTCACAAATAATATTCCTAAAGCATGGATCTGGCAATGATATTACTCTCTCCCAACTCCTCTTTTGGCATTTAAAGTTCCTCCATAATCCTGACTTCATCTTACCTTTCATTTCTTTCTCTTTTAAGATACAATTTATTGATAACTTTTGTTTTTTACAATGCCTACATTTCCTCTTATGCATTTTCCCAAAGTTTGGTCATTATAATTTCATTGCATTCAGTTTAGGACTGTCTTTTTGCTGATTGTTTATTTTTCTCCTCATATATATTATTGTATTCTTGTATGAATTTCACAGAATTCTTCCCAGGCTTCTCTGTATTCATCATATTCATTGTTTATATAGCATAATAATATTCAATTCCATCCATGTACCCCAGTTTGTTTATCTATTCCTCCATGGATAGGCATCTATTTTGTTTCCAGCTTTTTACTACCATAAGAAATACTGCTAATAACATTTTGGTGTATATGGGCACTTATCTTTTAATCAGTGATCTCTTTAGAGTTTATGTCTGGTAGTTGAACTCATAATCCCTTGAAAGCACTCTGGGGTACAGCTGACTTGGCTTACTTGCTCTTCCTCAAACTTGACATTCCCCATCTTCTCTGTGACTTTTATAGGCTCTCTAATGCCTGAAAATGTTTTCTTAACTTTGTCTCTTAGGAGGGAAGCTAAGGTCATTTCTTGAAAGCTCAGATTAAATGTTACCTCCTTATACCCAAGCTGGCAGCACTTCTTCCCACCTCAAAATTACATGGAATTTACTTTATATAAATATTGTATTTAATTATTCTTGGCCACATTGTTTTCTCCATATACATTTCTTAAGGGTGGGAACCATTTTGGTTTTTTGTCTTTGTACCTTCTATGTCTAACGCAGTGCCTAACACCTGGCAGGCCCTTAGTAAATGCTTGCTGATTGACTTACTGAGTGATTCATCATTTTATTTTTCCTTTGGCAAAGCTCAAACCTCAGATAAAAATTTAATATATGAATGGCCTGAGGCCTTAACTGAATTAAGAAAAGATCATCCTTCACAATAGAACATAGAAATTAATGGACCTGCTAATTGTCATTTTAATCTAGTCTTGGTCTAGACCATGGCTTCTTGAACTGTTTCCATTCAAGACCCCTTTTCCCCAGAGAAATTTTTATGTTAATCCCAGGTATATGTGTATATAAAATAGGTATACATAGCATTTTTCTGTTGCCATTATTGTGACCCCCCACATTCAGTTACGTGACCCCCATATGTGGTCTCGACTCATAGTTTGAGAAGCTAGGTCCAGACCAGTGGTCTCTTGTGGCCTGGCTCCAAGGGGTATGCAATCAAATGGTGAAATAGTGGGAAGACATGACATGCCATTTTCATTATGCTAACCAGTGTGGGTTTGTCCTTAGAACAACCACAACCTATCCTTATCTCCCAACACTGGGCCATTTTATATCTCTCTGATATGCAAGTTCCAAATTTTCCCTTTTGTCATTGGGGTGTCAGGCCTTCAAAGCAGTTATTACATAAAAAATTCAAGACTAACTTTGTAGGGCCCATTGGGGAAAAGTTTGCTTCCATTCCTGAGACCTTCATCATTCCATGTCTATTCTAGGTGACCCTTAAAGAAGAGGATACATAGGGAAGTGACCTATAAGTAGGTCCTGATTTACTTCCTTTTAATTCTGAATAGGACAGATTGATCTCATGGCATGCCCCCAACATGGTAGATTATAATCTGGATAGCAGATTTCATTACTATACCCCAACCCCAACCTCATCTATCTTCTGAACTTCCCTGTTACTGATGAGGTACCCATCATCCTTTCAGTTGCCCCAGGTTTTCCTAATGTCAAGTGAAAAAATCCCTCTCCCATCCCCCCACATCCAGGTATGTGGCACAGTGTATGGAATGTTGGCTTAGAATAGGGAAATCTGTCCTAAAATACTTACTAGCTGTGAGACCTAGGCAAATCAATTTCCTCATCTGCAAAAATGGGGAAAAAGATAGTACCTACCTTACAGGTTTTCCATGAGGATCAAATGAAATAATATATGTAAAGCACTTTACAAAAGTTTATTATTATCTATGCATCCAATCAGTGGGCTAAATTTTAGCAGTACAGCAAACTAACTGTACATAATAGAAAGTCTCAGTTTCACATATACTCCTATTTCTCTTTTGTTATATATGAGGAAATCAATGTTCATGCTTTTGTGCATTTTAACTTTAGAATAAAAAAATTACTAAAATCTTGTCAGTTTTACCTATACTTTTCTACTCATACTAGTTCGGGCCCTCATTATGTCTTGTCTGTATTATTGGAATAGCTCCTTAATGGAGCTCTCTTATCTCAAGATTCTCCCCTCTTAGATCTATGCCTGACACAGCTGCCAAAGTGATTTTCCTAAAGAATAGGCCTTACTCAGCATGGGCAGAACATTGTACATAGTCACAGCAACATGTAGTGATCAACTGTGGAAGACTGGCTCTATCTCAGCAGGCAATGATCCAAGACACATTCCCAAAGCAACTCCATGATGAAAATGTTCTCCACGTCAGAAAAAAAGAACTGTGGATTCTGAAAGCATATTGAATCATACAACTTCTACTATTTTTTGAGGCTTTTCCCTATGTTCTGATTCTTCTTTCAAAAACAGACTAATTGCGAAAAATAATAAATGTTGGAGAGCTGTGCAACAATAGGAACACTAATGCATTGTTGGTGGAGCTTTGAACTTATCTAACACCTTCTGTAGAGAAATTTGGAACGATGCCAAAGGGACCTATAAGGCTGTACATACTCTTTGAATCAGCAATACCAGTATTAGGTATTTTCCCCAAAAAGATCATAAAAAAGGAAAAGGACCCACATGTACAAAAATATTCGTAGTTGCTCTTTTTGTGGTGGCAAGGCATTGGAAATTGAGGGGTTGCCCATCAATTGGGGAATGGCTGAACAAGTTGTGGTATTTGAATGTGATGGAATACAATTGTGCTGTAAGAAATGATGTGCAGGTAGATTTCAGAGAAACCTGGAAGGACTTACATGAACTGATGCTGAGTGTAATGAGAAGAACCAGGAGAACATTGTAAATAGTATCAACAACATTGTGTGTTGATCAACTGTGATAGACTTGATTCTTCTCAGCAATACAATGGTCTAGGGTAATTACAAGGGATTCATGATGGAAGGTGCTCTCCAAATTAAAAAAAAAAGGGAACTGCAGAATCTGTATACAGATTGAACCATACTATTTTTTATTATTTTTGTTGTTTTTGTTTTTGTTTTTTGAGGTTTTTCCTTTTTGCTCTGATTCTTCTTTTACAACATGACTAAGGCAGAAATATGTTTAATGTGATTGTACAAATATAACTTATATCAGATTACTTGCTGTCTTGGGGAGAGGGGAGGGAGGGAGAAAAATTTGAAACTAGAAATTGTATAAAAAGAAATGTTGAAAACTATCTTTACATGTAACTGGAAAATAATAAATTACTTTTATGGAAAAAACGAATAAACAAAAAACATGACTAATGCAGAAATATGTTTAATGTGATTATACATATATAACCTATATCAGATTTCTCTCTTGGGGAGTGGGGAGGAAAGAGAGGGAGGGAGAAAAATTTGGAATTAAAAATCTTATGACAACAGATATTGAAAACTATCTTTACATGTAGCTGGATAATAATAAAATACTTTTATGATAAAAATATTTTTAAAAAGAAAAAAAAAGAATAGGCCTCACCATCTCACTAGTCCATGTGTCTTCCTATTGATTCTAGGATCAAATATTATTTCATCTTTATCTCATCCCCTAAACATTTCTGTTTTTGTGTTATGATATATAGTAAAGTAATGCATACATATTATGTATAAATAAGTAAATATACATATATTGAGTGTTTTCTTTTTTCTTATAAATCAAAATAATTGGAGGTCATGGGTCTAGACAATATCTAAATCTCCATGCAATGACATTTAAATATGACTCTCCAGATATTATGCATATATGTGCATTAAAACTGACTATAAATCACCATGGACTATAGCTATACAAACACAAAGCAACAACTTTTTTTTTTAGCGATGATTTATATAGTCTATCTGGATAGCTCATTTTCCCCACCCTCTTGGTTATGAAATTACTCTTAACAGATTGTTCAAGCTGAAAGTACCATCAAAGTCTGACCTGCATCACTACAATATTCTCAAAAATTGGCCACTCAGTGTCTACTTGAAGATATCCAGTAATAATAATAATATATTACCTCCTAGACTAGTTCATTTTATTTTAAGAAAGCTCTAATCATTACTAAGTTTTTCCCTAAACCAAGTTGAAACCTGTCCTCAGGACCAAAACCATAAGGGAAATGCCTTTTCCACATAACAACACTGCAATTGCTTGATAATAGCCATCATGCCTCCTCCAGATATTCTCTTCTCCAGGCTAAACCTCTGCCCACCTGAGTTCCTAGGTTTGATCCCTCTAAGGAATGTCCTCTCAGGACACCGATTAAAAGAATGTTGATTAATTGAGTAATGGCCTCTGATGACCCTACCAACTCTACAACTATGATCAGTGGGCTACATTAAATTGTTTAAAAAATGCTATAATTATAAAATCCTACACTTTAATTCAAAAAGTCAACTATCTAAATACAAGTTGGGGAAATGTGGCTAGATAGAAGTTCAAATGAAAAGTCAGTTTTTATTAAATTAAATAAAACACAGTGAATCAACACTATGACACGAGTCCAAAATGTTAACATGCATGCTCTTGTGCTGGCATATATATCTTTTGATACCTTTTATGTAATAAAAGGGTAAAATATTTAATCAAGGGCATGTACAAATGAACAAGGAAATATATCAATCATGAAAACAACATATAAAAAAATCCTGTCCTGATATCCACAAGATATTTAAAGAACAAAGGAAAAAGTTTCCGGTGGCTTGGGTTAGTGTCTATGGAGGATTTATGGAAACATGTATAAAGGAATCACAGTAGGGAAAGTACAGGTGGGAAGTGAGCTGTACTTATGAAAGCAATACTCACACCAATGAGTTTACAAATTAAGTATAATATCAAAATAATCTTTGACTATGGTAATTGAAGGATAGTACTCCAAAAAGGGTAGATTATAGAATGGTTTTACTCTGTCCTATCCAAGGAGTGAATGGAATGTTGTGCTTCATTCTGGGTGCCCTGTTTTAGGAAGGACATTGAGAAGTTGGGACATGTTGAGATTAGTAGAGGGATACAAAAACATGCCAAATGAGGGTTCCTTGAAAGAATTTAGACTCTTTAGCATGATGAAGAGAAGAGTGAATGGAAACATAAAAGCTGAATTAACACATTTGAAGCATTATCATATGGAAGATGCATTAAACATGTACATTGTAGAGGAAAATAGGTGGCACAGTGGATAGAGTGTTGGGCATGAAGTCAGGAAAACATGAGTTCAAATCCAGTCTTAGTTAATTTAGTTAACTTACTAGTTATGTGACACTGGGCATGTCATTTAACCTCTATCTGCCTCAGTTTAATCAATTGCAAAATGGGAATAATAATAGCACCTTCCTGAAAGGCTTGTGGTGAGGATCAAATGAGATAATATCTGTAAAGTACTTATTCCAGTGCCTATTATATAGAAGGCATTTAATAAATGCTTAGTCCCTTCTCGCTCCCCTCTTACTTGCCCTCAAACGGCAACATATGAAATTAGGGAAGTGGATTTCAAATGCTTTAGGAAAAGAAAAACTTTTAAAAATTAGACCTGTCAAAAGAGAAATGGTCTAGAGGCGGAGCCAAGACAGCGGAGAGGAAGCAGCAAACTGCCTGAGCTCTCCTTCTGATCCCTCAAAAAGAACATTAAATCAAGCCTCTGGATGGATTCTGAAACTACAGAATCTGCAAAGGGACAGAGAGACACAGTCCTCCAACCAGAGAAAATTTAGAAGACTTCAGGAAAAGGTCGGTCTGACTCAGGCAAAAGGGAGACTCAGTGCAGGGCAGCAACCCAGCGCCGAGGGGGTCAGGGCAAGTCAGCAGGAGTTGCGGGGCCACAGCACCGAACAACCTGAGGCCCCTGGAACCTGGTTCAAAAATCTGGTGGCCAAGAAGGACAGTGAAAAACCCTACCTGCACTGGCCGGGGAGAGTGACGAACGGGTCAGGCGGGAACGCCAGGAGCGGGTGCCTGGCTGGCCGAGCGCACCCAGACAGGAAGTGCAGGGCAGGGGATCTCCACACACCATAAAGGCCTCAGAGTAAAAAGCCGGTCACACAGCACCTATACCCCTGCACAAGAAGCCCAAAATAGGGACTCTGGTGCCCCAAGAGCAGACCTCAACTTAAAAAATAAATAAATAAGCTGCAATAATGAGTAAGAAGCAAAAAAGAGCCCTCTCCATTGAGAGCTTCTGTATCAATAGGGAAGAAGCTAACGCAAACTCAGATGAGGACAATACCCTCAAATTGCCTACATGTGAAGCCTCACGAGGGAAGGTAAATTGGTCTCAGGAACAAAACGTCTTCCTGGAAGATCTCAAAAAGGATTTTAAAAATCAATTGAGAGAGGTAGAAGAAAAAATGGGGAGAGAAATGAAAGCAAAACAAGAAAACTATGAAAAAAGAATCAGCAGCTTGGTAAAGGAAGCACTAAGATTGACTGGAAAAATGGAAAATGGAAAAAAAAGTACATAATTTCACTGAAGAAAACAATACCTTAAAAAATTCAGTTGGCCAAATGGAAAAAAAAGGTGCATAATCTCATTGAAGAAAACAATGCCTTAAAGAATTCATCTGGCCAAATGGAAAAAAAGGTGCATAATCTTACTGAAGAAAACAATGCTTTAAAAATTAAAATTGGACAGTTGGAAGATAAGGAATCCATGAGACACCAGGAATCAGTCAAGCAGAATCAAAAGAATGAAAAAAATAGAAGAAAATGTGAAATACCTCATTGGAAAGACAACTGATCTGGAAAACAGGTCCAGGAGAGACAATTTGAGAATCATTGGACTGACTGCCTGAAAGCCATGATCAGAAAAAAGAATCTAGACACCATATTCCAGGAAATTATTAAGGAGAACTGCCCTGATATCATAGAATCAGAGGATAAAATCATCATTGAAAGAATCCACTGATCACCTCCTGAAAGAGAACCCAAAAGGAAAACTCCAAGGAATATTGTAGCCAAATTCCAGAATTATCAGGTGAAGGAGAAAATACTCCAAGCAGCCAGAAAGAAGCAATTTAAATATCATGGAGACACAGTCAGGATTGCTCAGGACCTGGCAGCTTCAACATTAAAGGACCACAAGGCTTGGAATATGATATTCCGGAAGGCAAAGGAGCTTGAATTGCAGCCAAGAATCTATTACCCAGCAAAAATGTGCATTTTCTTTCAGGGGAAAAGATGGACATTTAATGACATTGGGGACTTTCAATCTTTCCTGGTGAAAAGACCAGAACTGAATAGAAAATTTGATCTCAACATACAAGACTCAAGAGAAGTTTAAAAAAGTAAACGGGGGGGGGGGGGAAGGTTACCCTATTAGGTTAAACTGTTTATATCCCTACATGGGAAGATAATACTCATAACTCTTAAGAACTGTAAATGTATTTGGGCAGAGAGAAGGACTTTACACAGAGGGTATAAATATAAATTGTCTTTGATGATGATACAAAAAAAAAAATTTAAGTAGTTAAAAAGGGAGTCTCTGGGGAGGAGAGGAAAGGGGAGGTGGAAGGGGATGAATTATATCATATGAAGAGGTGAAAAACAACCTATTACAATAGAGGGAAAGAAAGGAGGGGTGAACATTGTTTCAACCCTATTCTCATTAGATTTGATTCAAAGAGGGAATAACATATACATTCATTGGGATAAAGAAACTTAACTCATTCTTTAGGGAAGCAAAAGGGGAAGGGAAAGGGGGGGACTGATAGAAGGGAGGACAAAAGCAAGGGAGAAAAGGGTAAAGAAAAGAGAGGGGGTGATAAAAAGGGAGGGAAGATTGGGGGAGGCAGGGGTAAGAGGTAAAACGTCGGTGAGGAGGAATAGGGTGAAAGAAGGGGGGAAAAGTACAAAGGGGGTAAATAGAATGGAGGGGAATAGACAGTCAGTAATAATAACTGTGAATGTGAATGGGATGAACTCTGCTATAAAACGGAAGCAAAATGCAGAGTGGATTAAAAACCAGAATCCCACAATATGCTGTTTACAAGAAACACATTTGAAGCAGATACACACAGAGTAAAGGTAAAAGGCTGGAGCAGAATATATTATGCTTCAGCTAAAGTAAAAAAAGCAGGGGTAGCAATCCTTATCTCAGAAAAAGTGCATGCAAAAATAGATCTCATTTAAAGAGATAAGGAAGGAAATTACATCTTGCTTAAAGGTACTATAGATAATGAAGTAATATCAATGTTGAATATGTATGCCCCAAGTGGTATAGCATCCAAGTTCTTAAAGGAGAAGTTAAATGAGTTACAAGAGGAATTAGACAGTAATACTATACTAGTGGGGGATCTGAATCTCCCCCTCTCATAATTAGATAAATCTAGCCAAAAAATAAATAAGAAAGAAGTGAAAGAGGTGAATAGATTACTAGAAAAGTTAGGCATGATAGATGTCTGGAGAAAATTGAATGGGGATAGAAAGGAATATACCTTTTTCTCAGCAGTACATGGCACATTTTCAAAAATTGACCATGTATTAGGGCACAAAAACATCATAGTCAAATGTAGAAAGGCAGAAATAGTAAATGCATCCTTCTCAGATCATGATGCAATAAAAATTACATGTAAGAAAGAGCCAGGGAAAAGTAGAATGAAAATCAATTGGAAACTAAATGATTTCATTCTAAAGAATGAATGGTTCAAACAAGAAATCATAGAAACAATCAATAACTATATCCAAGAGAATGACAATAATGAGACAACATACCAAAATCTATGGGATGCAGCCAAAGCAGTGCTTAGGGGAAAATTTATAGCTCTAAATGCTTACATGAATAAAAAAGAGAAAGAGGAGATTAATGAATTGGGCATGCAACTTAAAAAGGTAGAAAAAGAACAAATTAGAAATCCCCAATTAGACACTAAACTAGAGATCCTGAAAATCAAAGGAGAAATTAATAAGACTGAAAGCAAAAAAACTATAGAATTAATCAATAAAACTAAGAGCTGGTTTTATGAAAAAACCAATAAAATAGATAAAATATTGGTTAATTTGATTAAAAAAAAGAAAGAAGAAAACCAAATTACCAGTATCAAAAACGAAAAAGGGGATGTTACCACCAATGAAGTGGAAATTAAATCAATAATTAGGAATTATTTTGCCCAACTGTATGCCAATAAATTTGACAATCTAAATGAAATGGATGAATATTTACAAAAATACAAACTGCCCAGGTTAACTGAAGAAGAAATAAAATCCTTAAATAAACCCATATTAGAAAGAGAAATTGAACAAGCCATTAATGAACTCCCTAAGAAAAAATCCCCAGGGCCAGATGGGTTTACAGGTGAATTTTACCAAACATTTAAAGAACAATTAATTCCAATATTATACAAATTGTTTGGAAAAATAGGTGAAGAAGGAGTTCTACCAAATTCGTTTTATGACACAAATATGGTGGTTATACCAAAACCAGGCAGAGCAAAAACAGAGAAAGAAAATTATAGACCAATTTCCCTAATGAATATTGATGCTAAAATCTTAAATAAGATATTAGCAAGGAGATTACAGCAAGTGATCACCAGGATAATACACTATGACCAGGTGGGATTTATACCAGGAATGCAGGGCTGGTTCAACATTAGGAAAACTATTAACATAATCAACCACATCAATAAGAAAACCAACCAAAATCATATGATTATCTCAAGAGATGCAGAGAAAGCTTTTGACAAAATACAACACCCATTCCTAATAAAAACATTGGAGAGTTTAGGAATAGGGGGAGCTTTCCTTAAAATAATAAACAGTATCTACCTAAAGCCATCAGCAAGTATTATATGCAATGGAGATAAATTAGAGGCCTTCCCAATAAGATCAGGGGTGAAACAGGGATGTCCATTATCACCCCTATTATTTAATATTGTACTAGAAATGTTAGGTTTAGCAATCAGAGAAGAGAAAGGAATTAAAGGAATTAGAATAGGCAAGGAGGAAACAAAACTATCACTCTTTGCAGATGATATGATAGTATACTTAAGGAATCCTCAAGAATCAACTCAAAAATTACTTGAAACAATTAACAACTTTAGCAAAGTAGCAGGATATAAAATAAATCCACATAAATCATCAGCATTTCTATACAAGACCAACAAAGTCCAGCAGCAAGAAATAGAAAGAGAAATTCCATTTAAAGTAACAGTAGATAATAGAAAATACTTGGGAGTCTACTTGCCAAGACAAACCCAGGAACTCTGTGAACACAACTACCAAACACTCTTCACACAAATCAAATCAGATCTAAATAATTGGAAAGATATCAATTGCTCATGGATAGGCAGAGCTAATATAGTAAAAATGACAATACTACCTAAATTAATTTACTTATTCAGTGCCATACCAATCAGACTACCTAAAAATTATTTTATAGAGCTAGAAAGAATAATAACAAAATTCATCTGGAAAAACAAAAAATCAAGAATATCCAGGGAAATAATGAAAAAAAATTCAAAGGAAGGTGGGTTAGCGGTACCAAACCTGGAGCTCTACTATAAAGCGGCAGTCATCAAAACTATCTGGTACTGGCTAAAAAAAAGACTGGTACATCAATGGAATAGGCTAGGCTCAGGAAATGCAGTAGTAAATGACACTAGTAATGTAGTGTTTGATAAACCCAACGACTCCAGCTTCTGGGATAGGAACTCAGTATTTGACAAAAACTGTTGGGAAAACTGGAAGATAGTATGGCAGAAAGTAGGCATAGACCAACATCTTACACCTTGTACTAAAATAAGGTCAAAATGGATACACGATTTAGACATAAGAGGTGATAGCATAGGTAAATTAGGAGAGAAAGTAATAGTCTACCTATCAGATCTTTGGAAAGGAAAACAGTTTTTGACCAAACAAGAGATAGAGTATATTATAAAATGCAAAGTGGATGATTTTGATTACATTAAATTAAAAATTTTTTGTACAAACAGAAGCAATGCATCCAAAATTAGAAGGGAGGCAGAAAGCTGGGAAACAATTTTTGAGGCCAGTACTTCTGATAAAGGCCTCATCTCTAAAATATATGGGGAACTAAATCAAATTTATAAGAACCCAAGTCACTCCCCAATTGAGAAATGGTCAAAGGATATGAACAGGCAGTTTTCTGTTGAAGAAACCAAAGCTATCTATTCCCATATAGAAAATGCTCTAAATCTCTAATGATTAGAGAGATGCAAATAAAAACAACTCTGAGGTACCACCTGACACCTATCAGATTGGCTAAAATGACAAAAAAGGAAAATAATAAATGTTGGAGAAGCTGTGGGAAAATTGGAACACTAATGCATTGTTGGTGGAGCTGTGAAGTGATCCAACCATTCTGGAGAGCAATTTGGAATTATGCCCAAAGGGCGATAAAGCTGTGCATACCCTTTGACCCAGCAATACCACTTTTGGGTCTTTTTCCCAAAGAGATCATGGAAGGGGGAAAGGGATCCACATGTACAAAAATATTTATAGCTGCTCTTTATGTGGTGGCAAGGAATTGGAAGTTGAGGGGGTGCCCATCAATTGGGGAATGGCTGGACAAGTTGTGGTATATGAATACAATGGAATACTATTGTGCTATAAGAAACGATGAGCAGGAGGAGTTCAGAGAAACCTGGAGAGTCTTGCATGGGCTGATGATGAGTGAGATGAGCAGAACTAGAAGAACATTGTACACAGCAACATCAACATTGAGTGTTGATCTACTGTGATGGACTATATTCTTCTCACCAATGCAATGGTACAGAAGAGTTCCAGGGAACTCGTGATGGAAGAGGATCTCCAAATCCAGGAAAAAAAAAAAAAAGAACTGTGGAGTATAGATGCTGAATGAACCATACTATTTCTTTTGTTTTTGATGCTGTTGTTTTTTTCTATTTTGAGGTTTTCCATCATAGCTCTGATTTTTTTCTCTTATAACATGACTAATGCAGAAATAGGATTAATGTTATTATGTGTGTGTGTATATATATATAAAACCTATATCAGATTACCTGCTGTCTAGGGGAGGGGGGAGGGAGGGAAAAAAATCTGAAATTGTAAAGCTTGTATAAACAAAGGTTGAGAACTATCTTTACATGTAATGGAAATAAAATAAAATACTTTACTAATTAAAAAAAAAAAGAGGAATGGTCTGCCTAAAAAGGTAGTGAGTTCCCCATCACTGGAAGTATTCCAGTGAACACTGGATGACTGTTTATCCAGGATGAAATTCTTCCTTCGGTATGGATGTGATTAGTTGACCTCTAAGGTTGCTTCCAGAAACCCTCTATATAAAGTTGCCCCCATATTGCTTTTGATTTTTCAGTATTCTGTTTTGAATTTTGATGTTTTGTATCAAGAAGCAAATTCCTTTGCCAGATGAGCATTTCTGTAATTCTTTCTCAGTCAAAAGTCAAGAGAGTGTCTTCCTGTTGAGCTTGTGAAACATCTGTCTCTGATGAGGTACCAAAAAAAACAAGGAGAAAATCCTTGCGTCCATCTCACATATTTTCTTTTCTCCAAGTTTTTGGGGTCAAGGAAAGGGACATATGCTGTAAGTCATTAAAACAATTTCAGAAAGAAGCATCTCAAAAGTTAGGCAACTTCAAAACAGCAAATCTTTCTTGACCTATGTCCAAACCCCCTGGTATCTATGGGAAGAAGGGGCCAGGCAACAGAGAGCTGGGAGGCCTGGGAAGAGCTTTCTAAGTCATATGGAAAAGAAAACCTTTTCATTTGAGTTTAGACCCTTGGAGAGAAATGTCCAAAGTCTATCTAACTTAACAATTGTGGGGACCAATTTTTAATTGGGGAGTGCTAGCTAAGTGGCTCGCCGCAATATTGGGGCAAGGAAGGAGACCAGCAGCCTCCCTCAAAACAGAACAAGATTTATTTTAATAAGAATGAACTTAAAAAAACAACACCACAAACAGGATCAGTAGGATCAAGGGAAAGGAAATAAAATGGGGAAAGGGAAATTATAATACCTGAAAAAATACCACTGCCCAGGAATCAGCTGAAAATACACAGCAGAAGGCCTGTCGCTTTCCAGCTTCCACCCAGAATGCCCAATTCTCCTCCCCCAAACCTAGAAACACCCCACACAGTCCCAGCCAATGGGATGGCCGCTCTGACAGTCACATGACTGCCTTCACTAGGCTTCCAATCATAATTTTGCCACGCCCATGTAGGCATTGGCAAGTGGTGATGACATGAGGTGCCAGAGCCCTGGCAATGGCTACAACCAGTGGGCGGAGCCCCGTGCGGTTTGCGGAGCCCCAGGCCGTGCCCTCTGAGGCATAAAAACCTCAAATAACAATTAATTCTTTATACAATTAAAGTAAACAAACTCTTTTCACTTCATTTTTATAGCACTAATGAGATGGAGTGGTTTCAGCAATCATTCAGTCTGAAGGCAGATTTACTTAGCTGGAAGGGATTAAGTCTAGATTGGAAGGAACATTTACTTCTTACTTCAGAATTCACCAATAATGCACTTAACCTCTTAAAGAGTGAAAGAAAAACATAGTTAAACAATACAATGATGAATTAAAGAGAATTAACAAAAACTTCTTTTAAAATTCTTTCCCCAGTGGCACTGAGAAGTTCAATGGGATTTCTATGATCTAGGGATCATAGAGGCAATATTTGGCAAAAGTGTTGTAGAAGAGCATATATATGTGTGTGTGTGTGTGTGTGTGTGTGTGTGTGTGTGTGTGTGTGTGTGTGTATGCATAGGTTCCTTGCCCAAAGAATTGGAAGCTCAGACTGTTCATCTGAAGGCATGAAAGAGTTTATTCAAGGAAAATGTAGAGTGGCCAGGAATCAAAGTTGCTAGAAATCTGGGGGATTTCTTTCTCCCATTCCTGGCATTCTCTTTCACATACTTTGGAAGGCTAGATAAGCTCTTATCAGCTGGCTGGAGGGTACAAGGTATGCAGAGAGTGGTATATATCTACTGGTTGAAAAGCATACAATTAGTACATACTTTTCTTCATTCTATTTTGCAATATTTCCTAACTAGTGAAAAGCATAGTGTTTCATTTCAAAGTACAGGGTCCCATCCCCATCACTGCACACCTTCATCAAAAGCAAGACTTGAACCTTGTAGCCAATGTTCTGGTCATGAGCTTCTCTGTAGTTAACTGGGGACGTTCCTTAGACAACACAGTTAATTATAGCTTGGCCTGTATTTAATGATTTTCCTAAAACATAGGTCAAATTGTGTCACTCCCCAACCCCTCAATAAATACCTGTTATCTTCCTATTGCCTCCAGTAGCAAATACAAAATGCTTTCTTTGGCATTCAAAGGTTTTTATAAGCTAGTCCACTTCTATATTTCTGGTCTTCTACTTTACACCCTGCCTCAAAATCTACAATCCAGTGACAGTAGCCAACTGGGTGTTAAGATGGTCTATTTCTTGGCTCTGCCATTTTCTCTGGTGATCTCCCCAAGCCTTGAATGCTCTTCCTCTTCCACCCTCATTATTGGTCTTTCTAGCTTCCTTTAAATCTCAACTGAAATCCTACCTTCTACTATAAGCCTTCCCAAACCTCTCTTCATTCCAGAGCCTTCTCTCTGTTAGTTATTTCCTATTTAGCATGTATATAGCTTGCTTTGTATATTTGTTTGCATGGTGTTTCCTCATTAGACTGCAAGCTCCTTAAGGGAAGGGAGTCTTTTGCCTCTTTTTGTATCTCCAGAATTTAATACAGTGCCTGAGACATAAGAGGTACTTAATAAATATTGATTGATTGATGGACTTAAATATTGATTGATTGATTTTTTTTTGGCAGGGCAATGAGGGTTAAGTGACTTGCCCAGGGTCACACAGCTAGTAAGTGTCAAGTGTCTGAGGCTGGATTTGAACTCAGGTCCTCTTGAATCCAGGGCCAGTGCTTTATCCACTGTGCTGCCTAGCTGCCTAGCTGCCTCCTGAATAATGACTTTCCAAGATGATAGAACCCATTGGATCTTACCTTCTGCTGGCCCATGCATAAGTACTGGGACAGTCATCCTTGATAGAAGGAACTCCCAGATTAAAGAACTTTTGTCAGTTCAGGTTAGCACGTTCTTGGCAATTTATAGTCTTAGAGACGCACCAGGAGGGTCACAAGTTAGAGGTATGATTTGGTTCCTTCTTTTCTTGTGTTCTGAGACCAGTATGCTATACCAGTTCTGAGTATCCAGGTTCATCTATGGATCAGGATATGACTTTGGAGAAGGACTTCACAAAAAAGATTGTCTTTTAAAAGTTTCATTTTCCATAGTATTGCAAGTAAACCATTAACACTACTGCGAAGCATATTTCTCCATGCCCCACTCATTGGAGAGAGTATAATCTTGATAAATGAAGGGAAGTGTGGTGCAGTTGTGAATGGATTGGATTCTAATCATAGGATGTGTATCTAAACATGATTCCTTCTCCCTGTGTGACTTTGTGAAATTCACTCACCTCTCTGGGCCTCAGGTCTTTGCTTTTTCTTTTTAAGATGTCTCTGAAGTTTTTTTTTAATAATAAATATTTTAGGTAAAGTTTTGAGTTCCAAATTTTATCCCTCCATGCCTCCCTCGTCTCCCCCCTCCCTGAGGCAGTAAGAAATGAGATATATGGTTATACATGTGCAATTATGTAAAACATTACCACATTAGTCATTTTCTATACGAAAACTTGGGGGGCAGGTAGGTGACACAGTGGATAAAAGCAGCGGCCCTGGATTCAGGAGGACCTGAGTTCAAAACCAGCTTCAGACACTTGACACTTACTAGCTGTGTGACCTTGGGCAAGTCACTTAACCCTTATTGCCCCACAAAAAATCCAAACCAAACCAAACCAAAACTAGAAAACTTGAATAAAAAAAAGAAAGTGAAAAATAGCATGCTTCAGTCTGTGTTCAATCAATATCAGTTCTCTTTTTGGAGGTGGATATTATGCTTCATCATTAGTCCTATGGAATTATTTTGAATCACTGTATTGCTGAAAATAGTTGAGTAATTCACAGTTCTTCTTCAAACAATATTGTTGTCAACATGCACATTGTTCTGTTTTTTCTGATTTCACTATACATCAGTTCATACAAGTCTTCTCAGGATTTTCTGAAATCATCCTGGTTATCATTTCTTATAGCAAAATAATATTTATCATAATCATATGTCACAAATTGTTTAGTCATGCCCCAATTAGTGGGCATTCCCTTGACTTCTAATTCTTAGCCATCACAAAAAGAGCTGCTATAAATATTTTTGTAGAAAGAGGGCTTTTTCTCTTTTTTGGGATGTCTTTGGGTTATAAACCTAGCAACGGTATTGCTGGATCAAAGGGTATGCACAGTTCTATAGCCCTTTGAGCATAGTTCCAAATTGTTCTGCATAGTAGTTGGATTTGTTCACAACTCCACCAACAGTGGATTAGCATCCCAGTTTTCCCACATCCACCTCAGCTTCTAAATGTGTTAAATTAGGGCACTAGATTAGGTAATCACTAAAATCCCTTCCAAATCTAAATATAGAGTTCTATGATTTTTTTTTTTTCACTTTCAGAAAGATTCCTGAACTATACCACCACCTACTGGGAACTGGTTTATAGTACTAGAAATTATGATGAACAAAAACTAGATGCCATTATCTCTATTCTTCAACTACTCTCCCAAACCTACAATGTCCATAAGTCTTTCTTCTTCTATTTCTTCTTGTTTTTTTTCCTCCTCTTATTTTTTTCCAGTTTAGAACAACTTGGTTTATCTCCTATAATACTTATGTACTTCAGGCTTTTTGCCAGTAGATGGAGCATAAGATTAGAATTGACAAGTCCTGTGCCTGGAACTGTCCTAATACCATTAGCACAATGCATTTGTGATCTGACTTTACTGAAGCATATTGTAACAATCATGCCACATACTCCTTGCCCTCAAAGAACTGTGTGAGTACCTATCGCAAGTGTTTAAATTTGTAATCTGAAAGTCTTTGCTGACTAGAAAACTGTTTTCTCACCCAATTTCTTATAGTAAAAGGAGAATCCGAAGAGGACTATTATGAAAGAAAGACTCAGGATGACCAAAACCACATACATTACCCAGGCAGTCAGCCAGATAGCGTTGTGATCTCTGATGGAGCTTTTGATGGTCTTCAAGAAGGCATAGACTGTGTAGATGAGCTTTCAGATCAGGGAACTGCCATTTGGTAGTTAAGTCATTTGTGATGCTTCATGACTCAATTTAGAATTTCCTTGGCAGAGATACTGGAGTAGTTTGCCATTTCCTTCTCCAGCTCATTTTACAGATGAGGAAATTGAGGCAAACAGAGTTAAGTGACCCAGGGTCACACAAGCAGTAAGTGTTTGAGGCCAGATTTGAACTGAGAAAAATGATTCTTCCTGACTCCAGACACAGTCCTCTATGCGCCATGATGCCACCTAGCTGCCCAGGAATCACTGTAGCCAAATATAAAACAGAAACACAGAAAGGCAAAGAAACCAGATAGTGGTTCTGGATGCCAGGCAATCCTTCAGCTGTTCCAGGTTGTGGGGAGGCAATTTTTTTTCTCCTCTAGGAAGTGCTATCTTACGCTACTCATGAGTCTTGGGGACAAGAAAGGAAAGGAGGAGAAGGTGGACAACTAGCCTATGCTAAGAGGCAACCTCTAGTGTTCTGCTTTGTTGCTCATGGATGGCTTTTAAAATACAAATGTCAGCACTTTAATGAACACTTTAACTTTAGCTACCATGGCATAGTGGAGAGAATGCTGGCTTTGGAGTTAGAGGATCTAGGTTCAAATCCTGTTTCTCTCACTTAGCTTGTTATGTAATGTTGGGCAAGGCAATCTCTTTTGGCCTTGTTTTCCACATCTGAAAAATGAGATGATTGAATTAGATTATTTCTGAGGTCCCTTAAATCTCAAAATCTATGATCTTGTAAATGGAGTTTCACCCTAGTCTGGTATGATTTTTATGCTGATGTTTAGGCATGACTTTGGATTGATGGAGAGGATGCTGATGCAATGCTACGTGCCCATGTGAAGGGCAGAGTTTGTGTGAGATCTTCGGGGATGAGTGATATTATTTGAGAGAGGATACAAGTGGTGTCAGATCTTCAGGACCTGATCTAAACTCATAGAGGGAAAGACTTTAAAACCTATTGTCATGTAGGAGAAACCAGCTCTTCAACACGTCCCTGACAACCAGCCTGCTTCTCTCTTGGTTGACCTGAGACCTCATTTTGCTTCCATCTAAAGGTTTCATTTACTCTAGCAATATTCTGCCATATCCTAATCGGTATAACTCCTCTGATTTCTTTTTTTGGTATTTACTTGGGGAAATGGGTTTCCTCACCTTTTGCTATTTGGGATGTTCTTTTGTATAGCTAATATTTTGTGGGAAGTAATCAAACTAGTCATTGTAAGTTAACAACTAGCGTCCAGGTGGGTGGCTTTCTTTTTTTTTTTTAGGGGGGGCCTGGGCAATGAGGGTTAAGTGACTTTCCCAGGGTCACACAGCTAGTAAGTATCAAGTGTTTGAGGCTGGATTTGAACCCAGGTCCTCCTGAATCTAGGGTCAGTGCTTTATCCACTGAGCCACCTAGCTTCCCCCTTGGGTGGCTTTCATTTTGAAGCAAAAATGTGCTTTTACACCAGCAGTATTTAAGAAGGGAGAGAGATATAATTCTATTCAAGTACTCCTCTCAGAAATAGTGACCAGCTTTATGGCCTTTTGTCTGCTTTCTTCAGGGAGGAATTATAGTATCTCTTGAAGAATAGTAGGCAAGGTACCAGAGATATCTATCAGTGCCTCCCTCAAGCTGCATTTAGATGCTGTGAACAGTTATTTCTTATAGCACATATATGCATATTATAATCCTTTGATACAATCTGAATCAGTAGAGAGTATACTAGTATTGGCACATTGATTTATTGCTTCTTCCATTTCCTTACTCTAAGTGTAAAGATTGAAGCCCTTTTGGGCAGCTAGGTGGCACAGTGGATAAAGCATAGGCCCTGGATTCAGGAGGACCTGAGTTCAAATCCAACCTCAGACACTTGACATTTACTAGCTGTGTGACCTTGGGCAAGTCACTTAACCCTTATTGCCCTGCTCCCCCCCAAAATATTGTAGCCCTTAATTACCTGATCCTCAATCTGAAATTGATCTCTCCTACTCCTCTGTCTGGGTTATATTCTTTGCCTTTATCTGTTTCTTATCTTATAGCTAACTTATTTGATAAAGGAAAGAAGGAAAAGAGAAAAGAAAGAAAAAGAAATGAGAAAAGAATATAATATTTTGAGTCATGGTATGAGTTCAAATTCTGCTATTTGCTAGCTATGTGAATATGTTTTCTCTCAGCCTCAGTTTTCTCATACGTAAAAGGAGGTTAATTATATTTATATACCTATTTTAAAGAACATAATAAGAAAAGTGTTTTCTAAACATTAAAACTATATAAATGTGAGCTAATAATTTACATTGTTATATCCCTGGGATGAGTGTACTATTTTTCACATAACAGAAACTTCATACATAATTGTTGAATTGAATTGCATCCAACTTAAGGGGTTTACACCCCTTCAAGTCAATTCAAGAGCTAATGATCTTGTGGTTCCATCCTTCCATCCACCCCTCCCTCCCTCCCTCCACTTACCTATCCATCCATCAAACAATCAACAAGCACTTATTAAGGAGTTATATGCTGGGCACTATGATAAATGATGAAAATACAAAGAGAAAGCAAAAATGGTCCATTATCTAGGCATGGTTTAATTCCATCAGTTCTTCACTGAGCTCGACAAAAGAGTCTATTTCTATTTCTTTCATTCCCTTGGGTTTGTTCCAAATAAGATTTGCTGAAGTTTCTCAAGAACTAGACTTTCTGAAGGGGGGGAAGGTGTGGGAGGAAAAAGGATTGAGAAACTGAATGAAAAATAATTGAAGAAAATTTGAAATATCTCATCAGTAAAACAAAAAAACAACCTGGAAAAGAGATCAAGGAAAGATAATTTAAGAATTATTGAATTATCTGAAAACCATAATCAAAGAAAGAGCATAGACATCATATTTAAAGAAATCATCAACAACAACAAAAAAGAAATTATCAAGAGAAAACTGCCTGATATCCTACTACCAGAGGATAAAATAGAAATGAAAAGAATAGACAAATGACCGCTTGAAAGAGATTTAAAAATGAAAACTCCCAGGTATATTATAGCCAAATTCTAGAGCTCTCAGGTCAGAGAAAAATTATTTCAAGCAGCCAGTAAGAAATTTAACAAATATTGTGGAGCCACAGTCAGGCTCATACAAGATCTAGCAGCTACCATGTTAAAGGAGCAGAGGGTTTGGAATTTGGTAACCTGAAAGATTAAAAAAGAGTTGGGATTACAACCAAATATAATTTACCCAGCAAAACTGAGGATAATCCTGCAAAAGAAAAATAGATATTTAATGAAATGCAGGATTTTCAAGTATTCCTAATGAAAAAAACCAGATCTGAATAGAAAAATTAACTTTGAATATAAGACTCAAGAGAAGCATAAAAAGGTAAACATGAAAGAGAAATCATAATAGTCTCAGTAAGGTAATAGGGTTTACCCTTCTTTGTAGGGAGATGATACATGTAACTTCTAAGAACTTTATTTTATGAGGACAGTTGGAAGGATACTACACAGAAAAAAGGGGATGAAAGTGAGTTGGTTATGTTGTGATGCCTTGGGAGAAGGAGAAAGTGAGAGGAAGAATGGGGAAAATTATCAGACAGGAAAGAGGCAACATGATGAAGAATGCTATCCACCTTCATAAAAAGAATTGATGGAGTCTGAATGCAGATTGAGAATACTTTTTTAAAAACCCACAACTTTATTTTTCTTTTTGTTTGTTTTTTGCTCTGCATTTTTTATGTTTTGCAACAAGACTCTTATGGAAATATCTTGCATGACTGTACATGTATAATTTATATCAATTGCTTGATTTCTCAAGGAGAGATAGGGGCATAGAAGGAGCAAGACAATTTGGAACTCAAAATTAAAAAAAAACCACAAAAGTTAACTTATTTTCATATAATTGAGAATGAATAAAAACTAGTTTTAAAAATGAACCCATAAATCTGATCTAGTTTTATGAAAAACAATAATATAGATAAATCATTGGTTAATTTGATTTTAGAAAAGAAAGAAGGGAAGCTAGGTGGTGCAGTGGATAAAGCACTGGCCTTGGATTCAGGAGGACCTGAATTCAAATCCAGCCTCAGACACTTGACACTTAACTAGCTGTGTGACCCTAGGCAAGTCACTTAACCCTCATTGCCCTACCAAAAACCAAATAAACAAAACCAAAAAAGAAAGAAAAAAACAAATTACTAGTATCAAAAATGAAAAGGGCAAATTCACTACCAATGAAGAAGAAATTAAAGCAATTATTGGTTGTAATTTTGCCCAATTATATGCAAGCAAAATAGGCAATCTAAGTGAAATTGATAAATATTTAGGAAAATATTAACTGACCTGTTTAACAAAAGAGGAAATAACACAATTAAATAATCATTTTTTAGAAAGAAATAAATTGAAGAAGTCATCAATGAGCTCCCTAAAAACAATCCCCAAGACTAGATGGATTTATAAGTGAATTCCACTAAACCTTTAAGGAACAATCAATACCAATACTATATAAATTATTAAAAAATATAAGTAAAGGAGTCCCACCAAATTCCTTTTATGACATAAGTAAAATCATGGAGAGCAAAAACAGCAAAAGAAAAGTAGATTGCAACAACATAACATAAAGATCATACTCTTTGACCAAGTGGGATTTATACCAGGAATGCAGGACTGGTTCAATATTAGGAAAACTATCAATAACAAAAACAAAAATCATATGATTATATTGATAAATATGGAAAAAACCCTTTGGAAAAATACAATTACTAATTCTATTAAATATACTAAGAAGAATAGTAGTAAATGGAGCCTTTCTTAAAATGCTAAGTAGTATCTATCTAAAACCAAGAGCAAACAGTATCTGTAACAGGAATAAACTTAAAAGCTTCCCAATAAGATGGGGTGGGGGGGGGAACAAAAATGTCTGTTACCACCATTATTCAATATTGTACTAGAAATTCTAGCTGCAGTAATAAGACAAGAAAAAGAAATTGCAAGATCTTTGAGTGCAAGTGACATGTCTTACACATTTCTCTTCTCAATAGCACTATCACAGTGCTTATAAATAGTCATGTCAGCTGTGAGGTAGTGAAAATGGCACTGGTTTTAGAATAAAAAAGTCAGTTAAATTCCTAGTTTCAATACTTAGTTACTAACTGTAGCACTGGGCAAAACCCTTCACCTCTCTGAGCCTTGGTTTCTTTGTCTGTAAAATGGAGATAGTAATAATTACATGACCTGACTCAGGGTTGTTATAAAGATGAAATGAGAGCATATAGGCAAAGTACTTGATATATCTTAAAGTATAATAGATATCTAAGTTATTGGTATGATTGGGCAGCTAAGTGTCACAATGGATAGACTACAGGGCCTGGAGTCAGGAAGACTCATCTTTGTGAATTCGAATGTGGTCTTAGACACTAGCTATGGGACCCTGGGGAAGTCACTCAACCCTATTTGCCTCAGTTTCCTTATGTGTAAAATAAGCTGAGGAAGGAAATGGCAAACCACAGTATCTTTGCCAAGAAAACTCCAAATTGGGTCATGAAGAATTGGACACCACTGAAAAATGACTGAACATCATCATTATTATGAATAGTATCAATCCAAACATTTTTGAATGGCTAAACATGAGTTCTCCATGTGAACAAATGACTTGTGAGTAAAGATGCATATGTATTTATAGGCTGTGAGCAGAGATAAGGTACTAAGTGTCTGTTAATAGTTGAGACCTTTGTTATTAATGGGGCAGGTACATGCATTATGAATATAGCTCCAGGCCCAGAGTCAGTAAGACCTGAATTAAAATCTGTCTTCAGACATTAGCTGTGTGACCATGGACAAGTCACTTAACCCTGTTTGAATTAATTTCCTCAACTATAAAATGAGCTGGAGAAGAAAATGGCCAACCACTCCACTATCTCTGCCAAGAAAACCCCATCTGGGGTTTCATGACTCAGCACCAACAACAATCATATTATTAATAGATTTGTTCTAAATGAACTCAATAGCAAACAGGAATGAAAACATTAGTGTTTTGTTAATTTGAAAATTTATCAACTAATAGTGACAAAAATATTTAAAAATTGATTCTTTAAGGGTCTTTAATACTTTCTGGAAATAAGTGAGACTTCTGTAGGAGACATAATAACTACAGCATGTCCCCAAAGACTTAGTGCAGCTTTAATCTGGAATCCATTATATATTGAAACATTAAGGCATCATTCAGCATACTGGAGTAGTTCAGTTTCATTATGGACTGATTAGAATGAACTTGATGAGAATATTTTACCTTATAAGCTGTTGCAAAGATTAATTTGAAATTGAATGTCTTGCCAAATTGTTTTGCAGCTAGGATGGTATTTATAGGATGTCAAAACTACTCATCTATTTGAATTGATATAGTGAATATGGGCAAGTAATCAGTCAATTCAGTAAGAAGATAAAAGGTTAAACCTGCAGTTTAACTGAATTGAAATAATCACTTTAATGTCAGTCAGCCAACCACTATTTATTAAGTGTTTACTATGTGCCAGGGACAATGCTAAGTGCTAGGAATACAAAGAAATACATAAAACATGATCTCTCCTTTTAAGGGGAGAGATAACATACAAACCACTATGCATGTATAAGATGTCATTCAAATGCCAATTTGGTAGCCTTGTATAAAGATAGTCTCAAGGAAATTATACAGCTTAGCCTTACAGCTCTGTGTGGCCTGAACCTCAGCACTCACTTCATTGGTCCCTGTATGTTCCAGGAGAAAATGATGAGGGATTTGTATTCTGAATATCAAGAAAACAGGGGTTTCAACCATCTTTGTACCATGGGCCCTTTCGGCAGTATGCTGAAGCTCATGTGTCAGAATGATGTTTTTAAATACATAAAAGACATATCATTACAAAAAAAAAAAACCAATTACATTGAAATGTACTCAAAATATGAAAAAAAAGTTTATGCACCCAAGTTGAAAACTTCTTTCATAAAAATTTGTCTTTTAAAGAATAATTAGATTATATTAGAAAACCTTATTTTTAAGCCAATTTATTATTTACTGTCCATATCCTAAAATTTACATTATATATATATAATATATATCATAATAATATATTATATATATATAATAATATATTATATATATATATATATAAACTAAGAAGTGACAAATAGAAGTGCTATTTGACCAAAGCATAATATTTATTCACTGTTCATTTCCAATAATATCCATGATATACATACATATTTCAAAAGTTTAAACAAGAATATCTTCAGTATTTTAAGTAGCTCCTCTATGGAGAATTCTTGGATGCTATGTACAGGAATTGCACAAATGAAATTCATGGATTAGTTGCAATCTGCACCAGCAGGGGGAGTCTTCACCTTCCCAAGATTACCCAAAAGGAGAAGTTTTGATGTATCCTGTACTTGTTTAAGGAAAACACACCACACACACACACACACACACACACACACACACACCCCACCACCACCACCACCACCACCAACAACAACAACAACAAATTACTATTTCATTTTGAAATGTCTTATGAAACTCTCTGGGTGGTCATGCCCTTTTTTTCTACAAACTACATACAATTCCTTGAAGTATTGAGATACACATGAAAATTATCCACTATGTATGGAGCAAACTGCCGCAGTTTACCCAAATAACCCGAGGAGACCACCAAGTCAAGCAGAGACAGATTTATTACATTCCCATAGGAATGGGCAAGCTCAGTGCCCGAGCCGCGCCAGCTAATACATGCCTTGACCTTTTATAGGAATCTTGGTCAGAGGGGAAGTCCCCACGCACACTAGGTCGAGCTCACAATCTAACATCCAATCCTGTCTCACCCAGGGTGCGTGTTCAGCTCGTGATCAATGTATGGAGACATGCATACGTGTTCCAGGAAAAAGGGGGAAAAGGGGAGGGGGAACAAGGTCAAACCAAAGGAAGAAGAAACAGGGGAGTGACAGATGTTTCAGATCTCACAGTTCCCACTGACTCCCCTCTCCCGGCCCCTGTCTCTAAAGATATTCAACCTGAATAACAGGAAGAGTCACTCAGGTGCTTCAGCATTGTTAAGGATGACAGGGTTAAAATTTATCTTCGGTTATGTTGGGAAGAATAGAATAATCCATTGTTGGGACCCCAGGGCCAAGGGGATTCTGCTCTGAGAAAAAGAGACATGTCACTTAACATCTGGTCTCAACTCAATTGCTGCATCCTGTGCCGAGCCCCGTCCTTTCTTCTTGAGTCCCGAGTATTGAATTGGTGGGCTAACTCCCTGACCCACTGACTGGGGTTCTGACACATGATGGATTGCAGACAAAACTAATATGTAGCTGACAAGTGGGGAGACTGAGCAGAAGTAAAAATACTGTTAATTGGCAATAAAACTTAAAGGAGACAGTGAGAATTTGACAAGCAATAAACTTCTAAACGAACTATACTGGGGCAGGGCTGGGTACCTTCCAGACCCTATCCTTAGAGTTTAATCTGACTCAAATCCATAATCATATCATACAACTATATATTAACTGGTTTGCAGAGAACACATCAAATAGCATAATCTGGGGTGGGGGTGGGGGCCAGGGATGTTTCTCACTTGTTCAGGGAAGGTGGTAGACTCGCCATGATGAGCTGGTTGGGGATTTTGCCATTTCTAATGCAATCCAGGGCTATATTCTCAATTTCATTGTGCTTCAGTTGAGATTTTGTTGTCACAAAATTTCTATAAAAAATAGTTCAACTTGCTTAGTAAAATAATAAAAAAGCTAGGAAGCAGAAACTCATGAACAGTCAAAGGTGGAATTTGTTTAGTATCAGCTAATTCCTTGTTTTAAGTAAAATGGCTTGAATTTGTTTTACTTTAAGTAATTCTTAAGAAAAATCATCATACTGAGTTTAATAAGTAAATAAATCACTTTTATTTTAAAGTTACCATGAGTTCAAGCATCTTTTTGTTTGTCCATTTATTTGTTCTAGATGTGATCTTTTTGGTGTAGAGAACTCCTAATGTTGATATGCCCTCAATGAATGCAGATTCAATATACATGTATAATTTGTAGGCTTACAGTGTTTCCTGGTACTTTGTTATTGTTCAATCATTTTTCAGTTATGTCTGTGACCCCCTTTGGGTTTCTTTGGGTTTTTTTTGACAAAAATACTGGAGTGGTGTGCCATTTTCTTTTCCAGCTCATTTTACAGATAAAGAAACTGAGGCAAACAAGATTAAGTGACCTGCCCAGGGTCACGTAGCTAGGAAGTCTCTGAGGCCAGATTTGAATTTAGGAAGATGAAACTTACTGACTCCAGACCCTGAACTCTGCCCGCTTAGCTGCCCTAGTTTCAAGGTGCACTGAGAGATTAAATGACTTTTCCAGGGTCACACAGCTAATGTCAGAAGTAGGAAGTAAGTCTTCCTGTCTTAGCAAGCCTTCTAACCATGGTGCCACACTGTCTCATGCATTTAAGCAATAAAGGTGGGTAGGAAATAATTGTCATACATATTCTAATTAAAACATACTGAACACTAAGTATTTTTAAAAGTGAGATTAAAATTTCAGAGACAAATGCTTACATAGAACCAAAATGAATATTGGAATTCAGAGAATTGGACAAATAGTTCTATACAAATCCATAATTAGACCCCAAATCCTCATCCTTCCTTTTGCTCATAGAATCACAGATTTAAGTTCTGAAAGAAATTGTAGATTCCATTAGTACCCTCTTGGAATTGGTTGAGATCACATTGAGGATTTCTTGATGGCAGGGATTATTTTTACCTTTTTTTTTTTGGTACCCCAAGGATTCAGCAGAGTGCCTGTCATATATTAAGTAAGTGTTAAATGCTTGATGACCTAATTACTTAGAGATATGACATATAAGAATGCTAAAATAGGGGCAGCTAGGTGGCGCAGTGGATAAAGCACTGGCCCTGGAGTCAGGAGTACCTGAGTTCAAATCCAGCCTTGGACACTTAACACTTACTAGCTGTGTGACCCTGGGCAAGTCACTTAACCCCAATTGCCTCACTAAAAAAAAAAAAAAAAAAAAAAAAAGAATGCTAAAATAATTGGAAACTATGATTGCCAAGCCATTGTAAAAACAATCTCTAAAAGATTGAGAATAGGAGAGTTCCTGCAAGATGGGAAAATAGCACTATATTGTCTCTTGTTTCAGAAAAAGGAAAGGCATAGTCTTTAAGCTAAAGGCTAGTGAGCTTGACATTGATTCCTGACAAAATTTTAGAATGTGTTATTAAGGGGATCATCAAGTGAACATTTTCCAGCCCTAAATTTTTGACCCTGTGCTCTAAAAAATAGTCAGTGTGGATCACAAAAACCTTCAAATCTTCAATAACAGGTAGTGCCAGTTAAACTCCATTTACTTTTTTGACACTACAAAATAGTACCAGACATTAATTTTGCCTAAACTTTAAGAAAATATTTAACAAAATCCTTCCTTCTATTATTGTAGAGAATACGGAAAGATGCTAGATAGATGACAGTGTAGCCAGGCAAATTTGTACTTGGATGAATTATTAGAAGAAAGATTTGATTAGAAGATCAGAAGAAAGGCATGATAAGCAAAACCAGGGAAGTGATAAGACCTTTGTCCTTTGCTCTGGTTGGACAATATCTGGAGTATTGTGTTCAATTCTTGAGATCACATTGAAGAAACACATTTATAGTCTAGATGGCTTCCAAAGGATGGTAAACAAAATAGAGATGGGCCTCTAGAGCTTGACCTATGGGGATTGCTTGAAGAAACTGGTAATATTTAAGATTTGACTAGAGGGGGAGAAAATTTTTATAGCCACCTTCAAGGGCCAGAGGGTCAGCTAGGTGGTGCAGTAAATAGATACCTGGCCTGGGTTCAGGAAGACCTGAATTCAAATGTGACTTCAAATAGTAAGTAGATGTATGACTCTGGGCAAGTCACTTAATCCTCTTTGCCTCAATTTCCTCCTTTGTAAAATGAGCTGGAGAAGGAAATGTCAAACTACTCCAGTATCTCTTCCAAGAAAACCTCCAAAGGGTCATGAAGAGTTGGATACAACTGAAGAAAAACACCAATATCAAGGGTCAGAAGGGCTGTTATATGTAAGAAGGATTAAGTGTATTTCAGTTGATCTGAGAGGGAAGAACTAAAAGCAATATTTAGTTACAAAAATGAAAATTTTGAGAAAAATATCCACATTCATATTAATGCTATTCAAAATGGAATGGGCTTCCTTAGGAGATAATGGGCTCACCCTCATTGGAGGTCTTTAAACTAATGCTGTATGACCACTTGTTAAGTATGTTCTAAATGGAATTTTTGTTCAGAAATAAATGTGGCTATATGGCATCTGAATTCAATTCCATATTTTAGATTTTATAGTCTTTTATTACTCATACTTACACTCAAATAACATAGGATTAGTTAGAAACTCAACTTTGAAACTCTGAAGTTGCAAAATGCTTGTAGTCTAGTTCATTCTGAAAGTGTCTATATTGAATTCTAATTCTAGAATAAGGAATTGCTTATTCTAAATACCTTTCACAGTCTTCTGGATTATCCCTATAGATTGCTTCATAGCAAAAGATGTTTGTTCATTTTTTTTCCTTTTTTTTCTTTTTTTTAAGTGAGGCAATTGGGGTTAAGTGACTTGCCCAGGGTCACACAGCTAGTAAGTGCCAAGTGTCTGAGGTCAGATTTGAACTCAGGTCCTCCTGACTCCAGGGCCAGTGCTTTATTCACTGCACCACCTACCTGCCCCATGTCTGTTAATTTTTAAAGGTTTCTTGATGGTCTATCCTTTCTTCATCATTTATTTGGAGTAACTGATGGATTAGATAGATCTGAGAGATACTTTAGTAAATTAGTCCAGCTCCTTCATTTTACAATAGAAGAAATGAGGCATGACATGGGGTTTAGGATGACCAGATAACGGGACAGACATATCAAGGAGTCAAGGGACTATTAAACTTTCAACTGTCTGGCCAACTAGATATTAGGACAGGCACACTTAAGAAGTAAGGGCAGATAAAATTCTATAGTAGGAATGTTAGTTAGGTTTGTATACTATGTGATTGGAGCCAGGACACAGAAATAACTATAGAGGTCCGGACCTAAAAAATAACCCCCCTTGACTCTTAGGAATGACAAGCACCCAAGCTTTCCCCAACCCACCCCCCAAAAGAACTTTGCACTTTCAGGTGGATACCCCATCTGTCTTCTATAAAAGCTTTTGCCTTCCTTCTGTTTGGGGAGGAAGATGTTTCTAAGCCATCAGCTCCCCAAGGGTGAAGTCTTTGACTTACCCCTCAGTCACTTTCTCTAGTGCTAAGTAAAAGATCATTTTAATTCTAACTGAATTGTATGCAAGAGTGTAATTCTTTACAGAGGAATACCTATGGACCCCCATACCTTATTTCTCCCATGGCAAGGTACATAATGTAAACTTTTAAGAGTACGGGTGAGATAATTTATTGTATTCATGTTCTCAGTGCTTATCATACTGCTTGGCATACAGTTGATGCTTAATAAATGCATGTTAATTGTCTGCTGAAATTAATGTAGGCAGTAACTAGAGGAACCTGGCCTTAAGCTCAGGTCTGCCAAATCCAAATCTAATCTTCTTTTCACTGTACTATGGAACCTCCTTTGTTTTGTAGTATACTTTTTCATTGTCTTCCTTTTGCTGCTCACTTTTTAGTTGCAAAGAATAAATATGACAATATGTTAATAATTCCAACAATATTTTGTATTTATATCGATCAAGTAATGTTGCTATTGTGCTTTTAAAAAAGTGGCTCACTACTGACAGACAATTCCTTTGCCTGGAATTCAAGACCCTCCACAATCTGTAGCCACCCACATCTTTTAATCTTTACTTCATATTATTCCCTTCCATGCACTCTCTGATCTAACCCCCTTCCCCAACCTCTGCATCTCTTCTATACCCTGTGCATTTCTATCTCTATGTCTTTGACCATATTATTCTTTGTATGGAATATTCTTACTGCTCCTCCTTGCCTACAAAATTCAAACCTATCCCAAGCCCAACTTGAATCCACCTCTGACCTAAAGTATTCTTCAATGTTCTCTAGAGAAGGCATTCCTTGATTGCTGCTCAGTCATTTTATTGATAACATTTCTCCCTGTCTTTGCTCCAGAATTCACTCCTGATTCACCTCCTAGACTCATTTCTGTAATGCCCCAGAAGCCTCTCCACCTTGTGGATTCTCCCTCTGATGACTGTTTCCTTTAAGAACTTTGATTTTGAGGACGATATCCAGGCAATCTACATCTTCCATCCTTTCCAGGCTGCACTTCTGAGTCTCCCGTGGAACACATACCTTCATCTCCTTCCCTCCCCACTCCCCACCCCCACCTCCAGCTTCCTTTTATGTGCTGTCTTCCTGCATTAGAATGTAAACTCCTTAAGGGCAGATTGTTGTTGTTTGTGCTTTTCTTTGTACTGCCAGCATTTTGGGTCTGACACATAATAATGCTTATTAATTGCTTATTGCTTGTTGCTATCTACTTAGCTCTCTCATTGCCCTTTCTTTTGTACCTATTGAAGAAGTAAATGAAAAGGCATTTTTTACTCTTGAGAATGCACTTGTTAAAGTATATTATTCATGGGGGCAGCTAGGTGGCACAGTGGATAAAGCACCAGCCCTGGATTCAGGAGGGCCTGAGTTCAAATCTGACCTCAGACACTTGACAGTTACAAGCTGTGTGACCTTGGGCAAGTCACTTAACCCCACTGCCCTGCCAAAAAAAAGTATATTATTCATGCATTTCTTTTACCCCCTACTAGGCTATTTGCACCTGGAAGGCAAGGCCTGTATTTAAAATTACTATTTCTCCCAGAATCCAGAACAATACTTTGCAAACAAGAGGGACTTATTTGATGTTTGTTAAATGTGCCAACTCCAGCATGTATGCCTTTAAAAAAATAATCCTTCTAATGGGGCAGCTAGATGGTGCATTGGATAAAGCACTGGCCCTGGATTCAGGAGGACCTGAGCTCAAATCTGACCTCAGACACTTGACACTTACTAGCTGTGTGACCCTGGGCAAGTCACTTAACCCCAATTTCCTCACTAAAAAAAAAAAAATCATTCTCCACCAAATTTAGAATGTGTGTTGGTATGGTAGGTTACCATGCCTTTTAGGCCTTATTGCATTGCTTTAAAATCTCTCCATTTTAAGGGGAATCCTGATCTTTATAAAATTCTGAGCTATTCAGTGATTTGCTTTACTTCATGTACTATACTTGTGACAAATCCAGGAATGAGGCAGACAACTAGATTTCAGATTCCTTATGCTCGTGTCTAAGTCATTAAACAGCCACATTGTCTTTCTTCTTGGAAAAATATTCATTCATGTTGTTTACCTTGTTTACTGTAAAATTAAACAGCCTGGTGATTGGGACTTGAGGGCTATCCACTCCTCTATATTCACTTCCATTTTTAATAAGCTCAGTAATTTCATTTTCCTGTTTTAGTAATGCCTGTTTCACTTTTTCCAGTAGTTCTAATGCTCTTCTTAGTTTTTCCTCTAATAGCAAATTTCCTTGATCCTCCATGTTGATCATTCCCTGCAAGAAAATTACATAGATTTACCGGGAAACATTTATTACTTTCTTTCCTTTTTTAAAAACATGGAGAAGCAACAAAGTTCAGACATCTTTGGGTAAAAGAGCAATTGCAAAATGTTGACAACAAATATTCTAATTATGCAAGACACAAATTGTTTAAGCCCTTACCAACATGTTTTGGAAATAATTATTAGTATGCTAGAGATTGAAGAAAAAAAAGTTGTGCCAGAAATATTTAGTGAAATCACTTGGGATTTTAAAATGATGTAAGTTTGAGTTTGAATTCATTTTGATGGTGTGGGGGTGGGGTAGGCAGTGGGGGGATAGAACTTTTCATGGAAAGTTCATTGATTTTTATTTATTTATTTAGAATTTCCCCCCAAGTTACATGTCTAAAGAAATTTTCATATCTATTCTTTAAACTTTGTGTTCCAAATTCTCTTCCTTCCTCCCTTCCAATACACTTAAGAATTCAAGCAATTCAATATGTTATACATGTGCAGTCAAGTTCATTGAGTTTTAAAACACAGCAACAGTTCTTTAAAGAATGTTCCAAAGTTGGTTTACCACTCTCTTTAGAAAAGTCGGTTGGATTGACGTATACTTTATAGTTTGTCAAGAATTGTCAATAGTCAAAAAATTAATTGAATGAAGGCTAATTTTATGCTAATAATTCTGATCACATATGATCATGCCTCTTCTTGAAAGACAAACAACAGTCTAATGCTTCACAGTGTCATGAATACAATGAAAACTTTATGTTTATTGACTGACTGACTGACTAAGAACAACTCAAAAATGACTTTGAGACTTTATTTTGATAACAATATATTTTTTACATCAATCCTTGCCTCAAAATTGGCATTCTAATGATAGCTTTCAAATAGGTAAGCTTTGAATTCTTGCATTTATACATTTCAAAATATAAATGTATCATATGAAAGAAAATATAATGGTATCTTATTTATTATGCAAAAAGATTGTAGGAAGGTTACTCTAAATGTTATTCTTTGACATTATCACCTATCATGACTATCACATTAGAGAGAAATGATATAATAGTAATAGCTGGCATTTATTTAGTAGATCAGTGTTTGCAAAGTGCTTACATATTATATTATTTGATTTTCACAACAAATCTGTAAAGTGGATACTCTTATTATGCCAATTTTATAGATGAGATAAGATTATGTTACCTCTTTTGCTACACACATGTTAAATATGTAAAAGTTACTTCAAAACTTTCAGTGTAACAAAAATTCCACAGGTTAAGAAAGTATGGAAAGACCAGCATTACGGTGGTGATAAAGGAAATGGGAAGAATCACCCACTGTAATAAAATTATGGAATCACTAAAAGGGTTCCAACATTTAATCTTCCCATGCTTGGTTTTCCTTTAGCAGAGATGAGCTAGCATAGTATAATAGAGATTCAGTTGTACTTAGAGTCAAGAAGATCTAATCAATCACCCCTCAGATATTTATGAACTGTGTGACCCTAGAGAAATCACTTAAACACTGTGAACCTCAGTTTCATCTGTAAAATGGGGATGAGGATGGTGGTGATGATGAAGATGTCTTTACAGGATTTTTTGGAGAAAACATTCATGTATATAAAACCCTTTTCGAACTTTAAATAGTGCTACAAAATAGGTTATTATTGCTTTTTAGCAACATAAGGAAGTACTGAATTAATGCTTTTCAAAGAGCATTGAATTTTTTTCTCTAATAATAAATATTCCTCTTAGAGTTTGTGCTAACATTAATAATATCAATGGGATCCACACCAGAAGGTTGCATGGAAAGTGTCTCTGATTTTTTTCTGTGTGTTCACTCTCCCACAAAAAGAGCTAGTACTTGCACCACAGGTTAGCAGTTCATTTGTAAGTCACTCATTGGATTATATCTCTAGAACTGGAAGGAACCTCACTGGTCATCTGTGAGTTCACAACCTGTCACTTTACAGAAAAACAAAATGAAACAAAATGGAGGCACAGAAAAGCTAAATGACTTGCCCAAGGTCACATAGGCAATAAGAGGCAGAGCAGGGAAGATAATTCAAGTTCTCTTGACCCCCAAGACATCATTCTTTCTACTGAACTACTGAACTACTGAACTACTGTCAAACCATGCTTCATAAAGCCATGGTACATTTTAATACTGCTATGTTGTTGTTTAGTTGTTTTCAGGACACTCTTTGTGCTCACATTTGGGTTTTTCTTGTCAAAGATACTGTAGTAGCTTTGACATTTCCTTCTCCACTTCATTTTCCAAATGAGAAAACTCAATGCCCAGGGTCACATAGCTAATAAGAGATCGAGGTTGGATTTGAACTCAAGTCCTTCTGACTGTAGGACCAGCGCTATATCCACTGTACCACCCAACTGTCCTGTAATACCATAGTGAATACTGCCCTGAAGGTGCACCATAAGGTGGAGAAATAATTAATGCAACTCAACAAGTATTGATTTGGTGACCATTAGGTATTCAACATCTAA